>NC_079193.1:308416180-308638285 GCF_029499605.1 Hyla sarda
TTCGTGTGGCCCTTCAATTTCAGAATTTCAACAAAAAGTAGATTTTTTTATGCTTACCGTAAAATCTCTTTCTCGGAGGATCCATTGGGGGACACAGACCGTGGGTATATGCTCTTGCCGCTAGAAGGCGCTGACACTAGGCAAACAAAAAAGTTTGGCTCCTCCTGGCAGGCTATACCCCGCCTACTGGCCCTGAGCTCATCAGTTTAGTCTCAAAGCAATAGGAGGCAACCGACAAAAAAAGAGAAAAAAAACAGCAAAAGTCCGAGAGAAACAGACAAAAGAAAAAACCCTGAATCACCTCTCGTACAGAACGAACGAAAAACTCTACCCAAACTATGGATGGGCGCTGTGTCCCCCAATGGATCCTCCGAGAAAGAGATTTTACGGTAAGCATAAAAAATCTACTTTTCTCGGTCGGAAACCATTGGGGGACACAGACCGTGGGACGTACCAAAGCAGTCCCCGGGGTGGGGAGAAAAAATACTCAACCCAAAATCAAGCAGAGGAGGATGCTACTGCCGCCTGCAACACCTTGCGGCCCAAACTAGCATCAGCCGACGCAAAAGTATGCACTTGATAGAACTTTGCAAATGTATGCAAAGACGACCAGGTGGCCGCCTTACAGACTTGCAGGGCCGAAGCCCTATTACGAAGAGCCCAAGAAGCTCCAACAGAACGCGTGGAATGCGCCGTCACCCGAAAGGGTGGTATCTTGTCCTTGCGGCGGTACGATTCCGAAATGGCCGAGCGAATCCACCGAGCAATGGTCGCTTTGGAAGCCGGAAGACCCTTACGACTACCCTCAGGAATCACAAAAAAGGAGTCCCCCTGGCGAAAAGAGGAGGTGACCGACAGAAAGCCGGACTGCCCGGACCACGTCAAGGGTGTGAAGAGAACGCTCCTTGGCATTGGCAGGAGAAGGACAAAAGGAAGGAAGAACGAGCTCCTCGTTGACATGAAAAGAGGTAACTACCTTGGGCAGGAAGGAGGGAGGTGGGCGGAAGACCACCTTATCCTGATGAAGCACCAAAAGGGGTGAACGGCAGGAAAGTGACGCCAGTTCCGAAACCCTCCGGATCGAAGTGATGGCAATGAGAAAAGCGACCTTCCACGAGAGAATACGAAGGGAGGCATCCCTAAGAGGCTCGAAAGGAGCCTCCCTCAAGGCTCCAAGCACCAGATTGAGATCCCACGGAAGTGTAGGAGACCGAAAAGGAGGAGCCATGCGGGCCACACCCTGTAAAAAGGTGCGGACATGGGAATTAGAGGCCAACTGCCGTTGGAAAAGGAGAGAGCAGACACCTGACCCTTAAGAGAACTTAGGGTCAAACGTTGATCCAGCCCTGCCTGAAGAAAGGCAATAAGACGTGGAAGGGAAAAAAGAACCGGAGAAAAGTCTTGCTCCTCCCACCACCGAAAATAAGCCTTCCAGGTGCAGTGGTAAATCCTGGCCGAGGAAGGTTTGCGTGCCCGAAGCATGGTACGAATAACCCCCTCAGAAAACCCGCGGGCCTTCAATACCGCGGTTTCAACCGCCACGCCGTCAAATGCAGCGACAGTAAATTGGGGTGGCAAAGGGGACCTTGAAAGAGAAGATCGGGACGAAGAGGTGGCGCAGCGGCACATCGTCGGCCAGTCGGACCAGGTCTGCGTACCACGCGCGTCTGGGCCTGTCTCGGGCCACCAGAATGGCAGAGACTCCCTCCACCTTGGAGTTTCCTCAGAACCCTGGGCAGGAGGGGAAGAGGCAGAAACAGATAGGGGAGCCGGAAGGACGCCAACGGGATGACCAGAGCATATGACGCCAGGGCCAGGGGATCCCTCGATTTTGCTACAAAGAGGGGAACCTTCCTGTTGAGGTGAGATGCGAAGAGATCCACATCGGGGGTCCCCCAACGATCGCAAATCTGTGAAAACACCTCCGGGTGGAGAGACCACTCCCCCGGATCCGCCGAGGAGCGACTGAGAAAGTCCGCTTCCCAATTGTCCACGCCCGGGATGTGGATCGCCGACAGTGCAGGGACCTGAGCCTCGGCCCAGAGGAGAATCTTGGAGACCTCTTCCATTGCCGAACGACTTCGGGTGCCGCCTCGGTGATTGATATATGCAACGGCCGTCGTATTGTCCGACTGAACCCGGACCGGTCGACCCTGAAGGAGACGTTCCCAAGGGTGGAGGCAAAGGAAGATCGCCCGAAGCCCCAGAATATTGATGGGGAGACGGGCTTCCCCGGGAGACCAGTGACCCTGGACCATCATGTGCCGAAAAACCCCTCCCCAACCCATGAGGCTCGCGTCGGTGGTGACGATCTGCCACTGAAGGGGAAGATAAGACTTCTCCAGCAGAAGAAGGGGAGAGTGGAGCCACCAAAGAAGGGACTGACGTACTGCCAGTGGCAGGAGAATTCTGCGATCCAGGGACAAAGGGGACTTATCCCACCTGCCCAGAATGGCCAGTTGGAGGGAACGGTAATGAAATTGGGCGAAGGGGACTGCTTCCATGGCAGCCACCATACGACCCAGGACTTCCATGCAGAAGCGAATCGGAACCAGGACGGGGCATCACAGACAACGGACCCCCACCTGCAGAGAGCGCCTCTTGTCCAAGGGAAGACGGACCCGGGCTACTGCAGTGTCGAAAAGGAGCCCCAGAAAAATCAGGGACTGGGAGGGGAGCAGATGTGACTTCTCCCAGTTGATGACCCAGCCGAAAGAGGAAAGGGTGTGCAGTGTGATCTGCAGGCTCTCCAAATTCTCAGAGCCTTGATTAGGAGGTCGTCCAGGTAGGGGAGGATGGAGATCCCCCGGCTGCGAAGGATGGCAATGACCGCCGCCATGACCTTGGTAAAGACCCTGGGAGCCATGGCTAGACCAAACGGGAGCGCCACAATCTGAAAATGACCCTCCGGCACCCCAAAACGAAGGAAACGCTGATGCGCTGGGAAGATCGGAATATGGAGATAGGCATCTCGGATATCCACCGAAGAAAGACTCGCCCTGGTCCATGGAGGCCACCACAGACCAGAGGGACTCCATCCGAAAATGATGGAGGCGCAGATGGCGATTGAGCAACTTGAGGTCCAGAATGGGACGGACAGAACCCTCTTTCTTGGGAACGACAAAGAGATTTGAATAGAACCCTGATCCGCGTTCCCCCTGCGGAACTGGCATTATCACTCCTTTGGAGAGGAGAGAACGCAGAGCAGTCTGAATAGCTGCCGCCAAGGAAGGGGACTGAGGAGGGTGGGATTGAAAGAAACTGTGTCTTGGGAGAGAAGAAAATTCTATGCGGTAGCCTCCTGGAATAACATCTCGCACCCAGGCATTCTGGACTTGAGACAGCCATATGTCCTGGAAAAGAGACAGCCGCCCTCCCACCCGAGCACACGACTCGGGTGGGGGCGCCCCTTCAGGAAGAGGCAAGCTTACGGGTACCCGATTTGGCAGTGAAACCTTCAGATCGGTTGCCCAAATTCCATGATGGACGTGCCCTGAAAGAGGGTGCTCTACGAGGAGGCTGCGCCTGCTTGGAGGGACGACCCGGAGCCGTTGACCGAAAGGACCGAAAAGAAGTCGACTTCCGGCAGGGCTCCGAGCGCAGAGACCTGTTCTGTGGAAGCAGAGAACTCTTACCTCCTGTAGCTTAAGAAATAATTTCATCCAAACGTTTTCCGAAGGGGCGGGAACCCGAGAAGGGTAGTTCCGTCAGGGACCTCTTCAACATAGCGTCGGCGTCCCACGCTTTTAACCACATGGCGCGACGAATCACAACCAAGTTGGCCGAGGCAAATGCCGAGCAGCGAGCGGAATCCAAAGTGGCTGAGCAAAGGAAATCGCCAGCTTGGGAGAGCTGGAGAGCCGCTTCTGCCAATTCTTCCCTCGAAATTCCAGCAAGGGCCCCCTGGCGGAGCTGAGAAGCCCAAACCGACACCGCCTTGGCCACCCAAGTGGAGGCAAAAGTGGGGAGTAATGAGGACCCAACAGCTTCGAATGCGGACTTCGCTAGATTTTCCATTTTCTTGTCCGCCGGATCCTTAATTGACGCTGCATCTGCAAGGGGCAGCGTAGTGGACTTGGACAGGTGGGAGACCGGTGGGTCAACCTGAGGCGGAACCGTCCACTTTGTAATTAGGTCCTGAGGGAAGGGAAAACGTGTTTGCACCTTCTTGATACCCTGAAAACGCCTCACAGGGTGTTTCCAAGCAGCGTCCAGCACCGCGTCAAACTCTGCATGAGAGCTAAACACCTTGGTAGCACGCAGTGATCTGCGAAAGGAGACTTCTGGATCAGGATCCGAAGCTCCGGGGTCCTCCAGATGAAAGGTGTCCCTTATGGCTGACACTAAACTGTCCACCACATCGGACTTTGTAGAGTAATCCTCATGATCCGAGACGGAATCCGAACCTTCTTCCACCACGTCCCCCGAGGAACGGGAGTCCACAGAGGCAGCCCTCTTCGGGGGTGAGGGAGACCTAGGATTAGAGGACGGAGACCTAGAACGCCGACCCGGATAACAACCCCTAGAAACTGGGGTATGCCTTAGGGGCGGGGAGCGAGACCTGTGAAACGAGGGGCCGCCCTGGGCCTGCTCCCGTGAGGAGCCAGAGGAAGCTACCTTAGCGCGCTTAGAAGCGCGGAAAAAAGGCGGTTCTGGGGAAAAAGAGCGCGAGCCCCTAGAGCCTCGCAGGGATGACTTTTCCAAGGCCGAAGCCACCGACCAAAGTTAAAGCATGATCTGGAAGACCAAGAAAAATATCAGACAGAACAGCTCACAGGATTGTGAGAAAAACAATTCAAAACCCACATTTGACTGCACAATCCCACCAGAAAGATCTGGCAGACACTGGAGTTGTGGTACACTATTCCACTATAAAGAGATACTTGTACAAATATGGTCTTCATGGAAGAGTCATCAGAAGAAAACCTCTTCTACGTCCTCACCACAAAAATAAGAGTTTGAACTTTGCAAATGAACATATAGACAAGCCCGATGCATTTTGGAAACAAGTTCTGTGGACCGATGAGGTTAAAATTTAACTTTTTGGCCGGAATGAGCAAAGGTACGTTTGGAGAAGAGGAACAGAATTTAATGAAAAGAACCTCTGTCCAACTGTTAAGCATGGGGGTGGATCAATCATGCTTTGGGGTTGTATTGCAGCAAGTGGCACAGGGTACATCTCACGAGTAGAAGGAAAAATGGATTCAATAAAATTTCAGCAAATTTTGGATGCCAACTTGATGCAATCTGTGAAAAAGCTGAAGTTAAAGAGAGGATGGCTTCTACAAATGGATAATGATCCGAAACACACCTGAAAATCCATGGGGGATTACATCAAGAGGCGTAAACTGAAGGTTTTGCCATGGCCTTCACAATCTCCTGACCTCAACATAATTGAAAATCTATGGATAGACCTTGAAAGAGCAGTGTGTGACCGACAGCCCAGAAATCTCAAAGAACTGGAAGACTTTTGTAAGAAAGAATGGGCAAAGATACCTCAAACTAGAATTGAAAGACTCCTGGCTGGCTACAAAAAGCGTTTACAAGCTGTGATACTTGCCAAAGGAGGCAGTACAAGATATTAACTCTGCAGGGTGCCCAAACTTTTGCAGATGCCATTTTTTTGCTTTCTGTTATTTTGAAAGTGTAAATGATGGAAATAAAATCTAACTTTTGTTGACATATTATAAGAATGTCTAATCTGTAATTTGATGCCTTTTACATTATATGGGCCTATGTTAACACTTAATTGACGGGTGATTTATATGTGGCAAGCTGGGACAAAAGCAGGCTGATTTATACCACAGTACACCCCTGCTGGATCCTTTGTTTTGGAATACTTTAATTACATGTAAAAAGCCTACATGTTCCCTATTACTTTTATGCTGTTTTCACACTATAAAAATACCTCAGTTATAAACGCCCATTATAAAAACCCTGGAAATCGGTCGAAGGGTGAGAAAATGCGCTCTCCCCCCCCCCAGTGGTGGTAAATATTCCCTTCTGCTTACAGTCAAGGGACCTGTCTAACAAATAGTTTTTTCCAAAGCGAAACCCGCTGACAGCCCCTGCACCTGAGCCTGCTAGCGAGGTAAAAAGAACAACAGGGGGAGGAGGAAAGGAGAAAAGTGATGTGACACAAGGTGTAAGAGGCGGATGATTTGGCACAGGGGGAATAAAGGGGGAATGAAATGGCACAGGGGCAGAAGAAATGGCACAGGGGGTGGTAAAGAGGAGGTAATGAATTTGCACAGAGGGGAAATTAAATGGCACAGTGAGGGATCAAGGGGAAATTCTGTGGCACAGGGGGTAAGAAGGGGATGATTTGATACAGGTCACGGGGGAAAAAGTGGCACGGGGGGGTTGATTAGGGGTGATTAAACGGCACTGGGAGACTCTACTGTAATACTCTGGAGTGAGTACACTACAGTATTTACTCATTTAGAAAGATTGAGGTTTTTTTTTTTTCCCAATAGGGGACATCTCTCTATAGTGGACACTCCCAAAACACCCCCACCGCCACCCCCTCTACTTTATAGAATAGATGTAAGCCAGTTTCAAAGTGTGGAGCAAGTTTGCATAAAAAATTGTGACTTTTTTTTTTTTAAAGAGTTGCATATGATAAATCGGTAACCACTGCAAAAACACATTTGTCTTCATATAGAGCCCATTGAACAAAAGGGCTCAAGTTCAAAGGTCTCAAACTTAAGGTACAAATCACAGTTTTTGCACAAATTGTGACAAAGGTACACAAAAAACACAATTTAAATACAGTGACAATTTTTTCCCAATAGGTTTAAGATGATATACATCATTATGCCAATGTATATCATGACATTGTGTGAAAATGATATGATAGTGATGCCTAACTCAGCTTTATTATAAGAAGTAGATGCTGGGATGATATCCAACATGAAGAAACTTAAACACAGTGGTAGGTATTGGCTGTCACATTACAACTGTTTGATGAACGCATTTGAAGTCATATGAGAGGTTATTTTGGACCGCATAGAGTACGCCTTTATAACTGGGCATCCGACAAAAGGAGTCTGACAAAAGCTTCTTTCAAAGAACATTTTATTCTGATGCTCCTCATCAAAACAGTTTAGGAAACACCTTCACAAACACACACAGATCAATGCAGCAGATATTCAGCTGATAAAACAATGGGAAGCCTATCAAAGAGTAAAAACCAGAATCTTACCCCCTGTGGGCACAAATACACATCCTCACTCTGGGAGGGGATACTAAATCAAAGGGTGTGAACACAATTTGGTGTCCATTATGCAACCATGCACCCTGCAATGCGAGTGACTATATGTAATCTAACAGCAAAAAGGATTAGCTGGCAATCTAGTCTGCTGAAATGGCATATCAAAGACAAGATGATGCATCTTCATTACAGGATCTGGTGACCACTTCAAGTGTACTGTTCTTTTTCTGCAAGAATACAGATCTAGGAAGATATCATAAAGTTTAGCAAAACCTAATAGCCCTATCACATGGATCAGGCAAAAGAGCACTCCTAGGATCTCTAGCTTCTTACAACTGGCCTGAATAAAAGGGTCCCTGATCAGCAGATGATCAGCTGATTACATCTTTTGTGTGGCCCATAAAATCATTATCAGTTGCACATTGCCCTGTGTGAACGGGGATTATGATGAAGTTAAAGGGACACGCAACAAATTCAACACTTATGAAGACATTGTCACTCGTAATATGCAGCCCATACAAATGTTTATATGTTAGTTTGGCCAACAGCTAAATCTCCCAATTAGTCCATATGCAAGAACATTTGGCTCGGCAGATTATTTATGTGTTCTGAACTGTTGGTGGTTTATGCCTCTCAGAACAGAAAGATTGGGCAGTTAAAATAGACACTGTCAAGGGAGTGTCAGGAGGCTCCAATATACATCCCTAATTCCCTACACATTGACCACTTCAGGTGACCTTATTCTAATGTGTCTGGGTGCCGTAAAGTGGTACTCCACCCCTAGACATCTTATCCCCTATCCAAAGGATAGGTGATAAGATGTCTGATCGCCCGGGTCCTGCCGCTAGGGACCCTAGCGATCACAGCTGCGGCACCCCAGACATCTGGTGCATGGAGTGAACTTTGTTCCATGCAGGATGACTGGCGATGTGGGGCAAAGGCTCGTGATGTCACGGCCATGCCCCACTCGTGACATAATGGCCATCCCATATACATACATAATTCAATCACATGCATGCAACTGGGATGAAAGCAAATAGTGTAGATTTAATATGTATGCAGACACTTTATTACAATACTTCCCCATCATCCTGCTTCACTTAGCAAGCTGGCATACCTATCTTCTATACAACATATGTGAAGCTGGCAGTATATACACAGGTTAATGCCCTAAATTATGAATATTGGACTATTTTGTGGCAGCCCAACAAGACGACACACCACACAAAAATAATTCCCTTACTGATGTAACCTAGTAAGTCAGTTATTATTGTCAATTACTTTTATAACAGCCAAAGGATATATGCATAAAAAATGTTCGTATGTGATTAAAGAATGAATGAAATATTTTAAAAGGGGGTGTCCAAAGATAGGTCCAGCCAGTAAGTGTTCATTTCCTCTGCAAGTGCCAGCACAGGAGTAATAAAGCATTATACTATTCCCATGTAAGTCAATGGACTGTCTGTGTAAAGGACACATTGGCCCAGTTTTATTAAGCTTCCTAAAACCTAAACTATCTGGGTTTTCCCACAGCAACCAATCACAGCTCAGCTTTCATTTTTCCAGAGCTCGTTAAGATATATACCCTGAGCGGTGATTGGTTGCCATGGGGGAAAAAAATTAATCAGACAGAATGAGTTTCTTGAGAAAGAACTGAAACATGCGTCGGGGTCGGAGGTGTGCGGTGGCATTACTTACAATAGGTAAGCATTGGCAATGATGTGATGTGGGACAAATACATTTGATTTAGATATCTCTGCATTTATGTGTGTCCAGAATGGGAATTGCATAATGTTGTTATAAACTTATTACCCCCGTAGAGCTTTGATATAGCCAGAGTCTGGGCACCCATAGCACTGATTATTCCCACCTTTATCCTGTGTGCCCTTCATTCAGTGTGATTCAAGTGATTTTTTAATATGTCTCTTGAATAAAAATTGTTTTTTATTTGAAATGGTAATGTTGTCTCTATAGTCTCTTATGTATAAAAATTGAGTTTCAGGCAGATTGATAAATCTGGGTCATTGGATCCTATCCCTCACACCTATCCTACCCCACTGACTAACCTAAAATGATCTTGCAAAATGGGTTACTAAACCAGACAACCCTTAAAGGGGAACTCCAATGGAAAACACTTTTTTTTTCAAACCAACTGGTGTCAGAAAGTTAAACAGATTTGTAAATTACAGTAACCCTCATGTTTCAGTAGACTGGAACACTGATCATAGTGGATCCGCTGAACATGTGTGGTAGATTACTTGGACCGTACCAGGGAGCCAGAGTCTAAGGTGCCGCTGGTTTTCACCAGAGCGGGATGGACTTGCTGTGGCAGGCGCCACCAAGGTCGCTACCCGTGGCACGGCTAAACAACACAGGCGGCTGAGGAAATTCGAGGCACAGGTGGGATAAGGCAACTCTTAGTCAGGATAGCAGAAAGTCAGGGCTGGCGGCACAGTAGCATAGTGAGAAATGTAGCAAGTGGTCAGTAGGCAGGCGGCAAAGGAGCAAGGTCAGGTCAGTGAGCAAAGGGCAGGGATGTGGAATTCCTATCACCCGACGCCCGGGACATGAAGTTCCGGACATGTGAATTTTTCTGGCCCTTAGCCCTGCTTCGGACCTGACAAGCAAGGTGGCGCTCAGAAGAGTGTATGGAGAAGGTTCCGGATTCGTGCCCAGTAGCCGGGGGCCGCCGCTAATAGCCAGCATACGGCGATCGCTGACAGCAGCGTCTAAAGAGACATTTGAATGCTCCCTGGTGGACTAGTGGGGTGGATCGCCCCCACCCCGCAGCGTGATCGAGGGTGGGAGATACACTATAGAGGAAGCCGGAGTGGTTACCTTTGCTTCCCTGGCTGGACTAGGCTCTATCAATGGATCGCAGAGCAAAAGATCAATGGAGTTCAATAGAACTCTATTGATTGTGTATGAGGAATCTAATGATTCCTCCTAAGGGTATGTTCGTTCACACTACGGAATTCCCCAGTGTGAACTTAACATTAGTGTGAATGGGTCTCCGCGAAACCCGTTCACACTGCGGAATTTCAGCGGCGGACAATTCCGCCGCTGAAATTGTTCTGCGCAAAGAAAGAACATGTTCATTCTTTGCGCGGAAGTCCGTGACGGCGCAGTGCCGCGCGGTTCTTCTGCCGCCGGCTGCCAGTCAATCTACTCTACTCTGTAGTGTGAACATAACCTAAAAGTCTTATAAAGTGTAAAAAAAATAAAATAAAAAAAAAACATTTAAGAAAGTTTTAATAAAAGTTTAAAAGACACACATTAACCACTTCCTTGTAAAAAGTTCAAACCACCCTTTTCCTATATAAAAACATGTAAACATAATAAAAATAAACATATTTAGCATAGCTAAATGACGTATATTTAAAAAAAATTAAAATAAATACCAAACCACAGAATTTTTATAATATCTCAGAAAAAAAAGGAAAAAAACTATTAAAAAGTCAGATCAATACCAAAAAAAAAAAAAAAAAAGCTACAGGGGTCAAAAATGGCAATTAAAAAAATTGAAATAGTTCAGATATAGATATATTAGGGATCGACCGATTATCGGTTTGGCCGATATTCACGATTTTGGACGTTATCGGCAATTACCTTGCCGATATTCCGATAATGCCCCGCACCGCCCCACCACGCTGCACCTTCCACCACCGAACTGCGCCGCGCCACACCCCCCACCACCGCACCGGCCAGAGACCGCCGCTGCCCCATTGCCTCCCCCATCCTCGGTTTAATAATTACCTGTTCCCGGGGCCCTGGGTACGAGGCTACTTCTGGCTCCTGCACGTCCTGTGTTACGCTGTGCACTGCGCAGCGCAGTGACGTGCTCAACACGACGTCACCGTCAGTGCGCACAGCGACAGCTCAGGAGGACGTGCAGGAGCCAGAAGAAGCGTGGACCCCGGGAACAGGTAATTATAAAACCGGGGATGGGGGAGGCAATGGGGCGGTGGCGGTCTCTGGCCGGCGCGGCAGTGGGGGGTGCGGCGCGGTGGGGTGGGGGGTGATACGAGTCAGGACCCCAGGACAGGCGGTGGTCTCTGGCACTGCAAAAGCCGCCGCAGTTCATTGAATTAAAGCGCCCGCTTTAAATCAATTATCTGCAGCGGTGTCGCTGGGGGGTATAAATAGTCGTTAACTTATACCGGAATATCGGTATAAGTTATCGGCTATCGGCCCTAACCTCCACAAAGTATCGGCCCTAAAAAAAAACGATATCGGTCGATCCCTAATATATATATATATATATATATATATATATATATATATATGTATATATATATATATATATATATATATATATATATATATATATATATATATACACACACACACACACGAGTATAAGCCGTCCCAAATATAAGCCGAGGCCCCTAATTTCACCCCAAAAACCCAGGAAAAGTTATTGACTCGACTATAAGCCTAGGGTGGGAAATACATCATCCCCCCATGTCATCATCCCCACCCCCGTCACCATCCAGACCCCCGTCATCATTCCCCCCCCCCACCCTCCATCATCGCCACCTGTCAATCCCTTCCTCAGTGGTCTTCAACCTGCGGACCTCCAGATGTTGTAAAACTACCACTCCCAGCATGCCATCGGCTGTCCGAGCATGCTGGGAGTTGTAGTTTTAAAACATCTGGAGGTCCACAGGTTGAAGACCACTGCAGCCTTCGTCATCATCCAGACCCCCCTTTTGTTTTCTACTCACCTCCCCTCGGTGGGAAAGAAGGGTGAGCTGGTCCAGGCCGTCCATCTTTGGCCTTCTATGCTGCATGGACCGTCCGGTGGGGAGGGTTAGTCGTTCTGGGTTGTCCATCTTCACCGGGAGGCCCTCTTCTCCACTCCGGGTCGGCCCTAGACTAGCTGCCTTGACGCCACCGCGCAGGGGCGTCAAGGACGTCTGCTGCGCGTCGTGGTCAAGGCAACGTCACTAGCCCGGGGCCGGCCCGGAGAAGAGGGCCTCCCGGTGAAGATGGACAGCCCAGAACGACTAACCCTCCCCACAGGAAGGTCCCTGCAGCATAGGAGGTCGAATATGGACGGCCCGGACCAGCTCACCATTCCTTCCCACCGAGGGGAGGTGTGTAAAAAAACAAAAAGGGGGGTCTGGATGATGACGAAAGCCGCAGTGGTCTTCAACCTGCGGACCTCCAGATGTTTCAAAACTACAACTCCCAGCATGCCCGAACAGGCGATGGCTGTCCGGGCATGCTGGGAGTTGTAGTTTTGCAACATCTGGAGGTACGCAGGTTGAAGACCGCTGAGAAGAGATTGACAGGCGGAGATGGACGGCAGGGACCATCCCCTCACAGCTAAAGCCAGAAATTTTTTTTGTTCACTCGAGTATAAGCCAAGAAAAATCGTGCTGAAAAACTCGGCTTATACTCGAGTATATACAGTAATATATATATATATATATATATATACATACATATATACACACATATATATATATATATATATATATATACACAGTAACCCCCCGAGCTTTCCGGCATCGTTATTACGTCACTACGCACGCCGCGCCGGCGCAGCAGCGTAATAACGTCACCGGAAAGCAAGGCCCGGACCGTGCAGAAGATGCGCAAGACACCGGAGGATCGCGAAGAAGACACCGGAGCAGCGGGACAGCATCGGGAGCCCCTGGAACAGCAGCGGGAGCGGTGAGGACCTGGTCCGGAGCGACGGGGACAGGTGAGTACAGATGCCTATACTTTACATTGCACGGATCCCTCAACATACAATGGATTCGACAAACGATGGGTCATTTGGAATGAATTACCATCGTATGTTGAGGGACCAGTGTGTGTGTGTATATATATATATTTTTATTTTTATTTTTTTATTTATTTATTTATATATATATATATATATATATATATATATATATATATATATGTATATATATTTATTTTTTATTTTTTTTGGGTTCGGAGAACAGGTTATTGAAAATTTAAAAGGTATCATTATAGTAAGTAGTTATGGCTATTATAGGGCAAGGAGGAAAAAATGAAAGGGTAAAAGCGAAAATTGGTCCGGACAAGTGGATCGTCATGAGGGACAAGTAAATTTTGCTCCGTTTTAGTCCTGTGGACAAGTAGTTTTTAATTAAATTTCCACATCCCTGTAAGGGTATGATACACGGCAAGGCAACTCTCACGAATGCTTTCTCTCAAGCACTAGGAAAACAAAGATCCGGAAGGAAAGTGTAGGAGGGAAGTCTGTGGCCCTTTAAATCTTAAAGCTAGGGGATGGGCAGGAGAAGCACCAGGTGAGTGATGGGCTGGGATTCACATGCGGGCACGTCCCGCGATGCGAATCCCAGCTCCGCCGGCAGCAGCAGGTAACGGGACCATGAGCTCACAGCCAGCGTGTGTGGTCGGAGCGCTTAACGTAACTATTACTTCTACATAAAAATGTTAAATCCTTCCAGTACTTAGCTGCTGTATGCTACAGAGTTGTATAGTTCTTTTCTGTCTTACCACAGTGCTCTCTGCTGACACCTCTGCCCACGTCAGGAACTGTCCAGAGCAAGAACAAATCCCCATAGCAAACCTCTCCTGCTCTAGACAGTTCCTAACATGGACAGAGGTGTCAGCAGAGAGCACTGTGGTCAGACTGAAAAGAACTATACAACTCTGGAGCATACAGCATCTGATAAGTACTGGAAGGATTAAGATTTTTAAAGAGAAGTCATTTATAAATCTGTTTAACTTTTTGGCACCAGTTGATTTAAAACCCCTTTAAAAAGGGTTATTCAAACACATGAATTTTGACACCTCTTGAGTTGGCTTAAAGCCCTAAAGGACATTTTCAGAGTAGGTTTGTCTACACTACAGTTATCAAGGCAGTTCCAAAGAGAAGCTGTAAACCATTGAATGGAAAACTAGCACAAACGTTAATCTGTTTATTGCACAAGTAAACTAACCTGAAGAGATAAGATCCAAAAACTATTCAATGGCCTGGAAAACTCTTGCCTGGGGTCTGAATGTTTATTGTCAAGCCAAAAAAAAATTTGATATAGTCTGACAACCACCCCATCCCCCTTTAGAATCCATGATTACCTGGTCTGGACATGCATGTTCAATTGTAGCAGTCATTTTTCAAATAAAAGACTTAGGGCCCTATTACAAAATTCTCATCTTGTGTAATATGACCAGTGCTCAGCCATTATGACCTGTCAGAAAAAATCTAATCAACATTCATCGGCCTCAATTCTTCCTGTGTAATAGGGGATAAGCGGTCAACTATTGACAATCTAGTGATCATTTGTGTGGCCCTCCTATGTGGTGTCTTAGCATTCACCAGGGCAAGGCTATGTTCACACGCAGTAATTTGGGTGTAAAACAGGGGTGGGCAGGCAATGTCTGATTCATCATTATAAGGCCTAACTAAAAAGGCAGGTGAAACCCCTAGAGTGAACCAATATATTAAAGAGCAAGAGCGGTAGTAACCTCTCCATATAGCTATGCAAGAAAAGTTACTGGTAAGTTTTTTTTGTACTTTGTTCTCCTATAAAGACTAAGTATTTTGTCAGCTACCAATTGTTCAAGTTCTCACACTTAAGCCCTTAACGACGCCGGACGTAAATGTACGTCCTGGTGAGCTGGTACTTAACGCACCAGGACGTACATTTACGTCCTATGCCTAACCGCGAGCATCGGAGCTCCGATGCTCGGGTCATGCGCGGCAGGTCCCAGCTGCTGATAGCAGCCAGGCACCCACTGGTAATGGCGGAAATTCTCAAACGTGCGTATGTCCGCCATTAACCCCTCAGATGCCTTGATCAATACAGATCACGACATCTGCAGCATCGTGGTCACTAAAATGGATGATCCGATCATACAGAACGGCAGACGGAGGTCCCCTCACCTGCCTCCGCTGCCTTCCACGGGTCTTCTGCTCTGGTCTGCGATCTAGCAGACCAGAGCAGAAGATAGCCGATAACACTGATCAGTGCCATGTCTTATGCATAGCACTGAACAGTATTAGCAATCGAATGATTGCTATCAATATTCCCCTATGGGGACTATTATAGTGTAAAAAATCAAAGTAAAAAAAGTAAAAAAAAATTGAAAAACCTCCTCCCCCAATAAAAACGTAAATTGTCCCATTTTCCCTATTTCACCCTCAAAAAGTGTAAAAAAAAATTTTATATACATATTTGGTATCGCCACGTGCGTAAATATCCAAACTATTGAAAAAAATGTTAAAGGGGTACTCCCGTGGAAAACTTTTTTTTTTTTTTAAAATCAACTGGTGCCAGAAAGTTAAAAAGATTTGTAAATTACTTCTATTAAAAAAATCTTAATCCTTCCAGTACTTTTTAGGGGCTATATACTACAGAAAAAATGATTTTCTTTATTGATTTCTCTGATGTCACGACCACAGTGCTCTCTGCTGACCTCTGCTGTCCATTTTTGGAACTGTCCAGAGCAGGAGAAAATCCCCATAGCAAACATATGCTGCTCTGGACAGTTCCTAAAATGGACAGCAGAGATCAGCAGAGAGCACTGTGGTCGTGACATCAGAGAAATCCAAAAAGAAAAGCATTTCCTCTGTAGTATACAGCCCATAAAATTTATTGGAAGGATTAAGATTTTTTAATATAAGTAATTTACAAATCTGTACAAAAAAGAAAGTTGCAACAGCACTCTAGGTCAAAAAATGGAGGCTCTTAGCGCACTTTTTGATTAAAAAAAAGTGCGCTAAGAGCCTCCATTTTTTGACCTAGAGTGCTGTTGCAACTTTCTTTTTTGTATATTTTGTATTTGCCACAGCAGCGGGCACCTGTATATTAGGTTGTTGTGCTGGCTATTTTTCCTTTTGTTTTTTAATTTACAAATCTGTTTAAACTTTCTGGCAAAGTTTTCCACGGGAGTACCCCTTTAATGATACCTTACGTTGAACGGTGTGAACGTAAAAAATAAATAAAAAAAAGTCCAAAATAGCTTTTTTTTATAACATTTTATTCCCCCCAAAAAATGTATAAAAATGTATTAAAAGTTATATATAAGCAAATATTGTATCATTAAAAAGTACAGATCACAGCGCAAAAAATTAGCCCTCATACCGCCACTTATATGGAAAAATACAAAAGTTTAGGTCTTCAAAATACTGGGATTTTAAACGTACTAATTTGGTTAAAAAGTTTGTGATTTTTTTTAAGCGAAACATTAATAGAAAAGTGTGTTATCATGGGTATCATTTTAATCGTATTGACCCAAAGAATAAAGAACAACAAGCCCTCATACTAGTCTGTGGATGAAAATATAAAAGAGTTATGAATTTTTGGAAGGCGAGGAGGAAAAAACGAAAACTTAAAAATAAAATTGTCTGAGTCCTTAAGGCCCAAATGGGCTGAGTCCTTAAGGGGTTAAACAGATGAGAGAGGCCTTTTATTTTCATCATAGGGATACCTCAACTATGAGAGACATAATGAGGGGAAAAAATCCATAAAATCACATGATTTTTAAAGAATTTATTAGCAAATTATGGTGGAAAATAAGCATTTGGTCACCTACAAACAAGCAAGATTTCTGGCTCTCACAGACCTGTAACTTCTTCTTTAAGAGTCTCCTATGCCCTCCACTTGTTACCTGTATTAATCGCACCTGTTTGAACTTGTTATGAGTATAAAAAGACACCTGTCCACAACCTCAAACAGTCACACTCCAAACTCCACTATGGCCAAGACCAAAGAGCTGTCGAAAGTCATCAGAAACAAAATTGTAGCCCTGCACCAGGATGGTAAGACTGAATCTGCAATAGGCAAGCAGCTTGGTGTGAAGAAATCAAATGTGTGAGCAATGATTAGAAAATGGAAGACATACAAGACCACTGATAATCTCCCTCAATCTGTGGCTCCACGCAAGATCTCACCCTGTGGTGTCAAAATGATCACAAGAGCGGTGAGTAAAAATCCCAGAACCCCACGGGGGGACCTAGTGAATGACCTGCAGAGAGCTGGGACCAAAGTAACAAAGGCTACCATAAGTAACACAATACACCACCAGGGACTTAAATCATGCAGTGCCAGACGTGTCCCCCTGCTTAAGCCAGTACTTGTCCTGGCCCGTCTGAAGTTTGCTAGATAGCATTTGGATGATCCAGAAGAGTATTGGGAGAATGTTCTATGGTCAGATGAAACCAAAGAAGAACTTTTTGGTAAAAACTCATCGTGTTTGGAGGAGAAAGAATGCTGAGTTGCATCCAAAGAACACCATACCTATTGTGAATCATGGGGGCGGAAACATCATGCTTTTGGGCTGTTTTCTGCTAAGGGACTAGGACGATTGATCCATGTATAGGAAAAAATGAATGGGGCAATGTATCGTAAGATTTTGAGTGAAAACCTCCTTCCATCAGCAAGGGCATTGAAGATGAAACGTGGCTGGGTCTATCAGCATGAAATCATCCCAAACACACCGCCCAGGCAACGAAGGAGTGGCTTAGTAATAAACATTTCAAGGTCCTGGAGTAGACTAGCTAGTTTCCAGATCTCAACCCCATAGAAAAACTTTGGAGGGAGTTGAAAGTCCCTTTTGCCCAGCGACCGCTCCAAAACATCACTGCTCTAGAGGAGATCTTCATGGAGGAATGGGCCAAAATACCAGCAACAGTGTGTGAAAACCTTGTGAAGACTTACAGAAAATGTTTGACCTCTGTCATTGCCAACAAAGGGTATATAACAAAGTATTGAAATGAACTTTTGTTATTGACCAAATACTTATTTTCCACCATAATTGGCAAATAAATTCTTTAAAAATCAGACACTGTGATTTTAGGGATTTTTTTTCTCATAGTTGAGGTATGATGAATGATGAAAAATACAGGCCTCTCATCTTTTTAAGTGGGAGAACTTGCACAATTGTTGGCTGACTAAATACTTTTTTGCTTCAATAGCACAAATACTTTTTTGCCCCACTGTACCTACAGATAAGAACCTAAGACTTCCTGTTCTTTCAGCAGCCTTGTGGTCTGACACGAAAGAGACTGATTACAAGGCTGCTGACCCACAACATATATACATGCCTGCTGAGGTGTTGTGCCCTGAGAACAACCCCCTCTGGTAAAAATGAACTCTTTCATCACCACTGCATACAGTGTATTATGGGATTCACTAGGTGCACATCTCTTGTTTTCTTTTTACTACTCAGCTCAGTTTTAGGCTTAGTGCTGAAAATGAAAATTGCAGGACTTCAGGAACTTTTTATAATACAAAAAGTTAAATGGAAAATTTTAACAAACCATCATACAAAAAAATCTGTAAAAAAAAGTGTAATATAAAAACATGATTTTAAACAATATAATTTTCTGATGACACATCCCTTTAAGGGTACGTTCACACGTAAGTAGATTTGATGTGCAGGATTTGATACACCGGATTTTCTGCTGCTGATTTCAATGTAAACTAAATCACTGAGCACAGCTTCTAATCGGCAGTTACAAATCCTGCGCATCAAATCTGCGCAGGATCCTGTATGTGTGAACGTACCCTTAGAAAAAATTAATATAACAGTAGACAGTCCTTTTTCCTTACACTGGGTCTCTCCAATAACAAACTGTAGCCACTTCCCACCAAGCTGCATCTAAGCCATTTGTCTAGCCAAATAGCACACTGCTCTGTAATAAGGGACAAGAACCCCTGAATCAGCTGTATACAGATGAGTGACTATTTTGGTTACTAGAAGATTGCTTTCTTCCTTTTGGGATTTGCATACTTTTTCAGTTCTAAAATGTTTTGGGCTGAAAAAAAATCTTCATATACCATTGGCTCTCTTCATTTAAAATATAACTTTTTGAAACAAATTCTAGGTTGTGGCTTTCTTTTAAGGAAATGTATTATTAGAAGATGGCACTGTTTAAATTAACTTTTTACAAAGAACATTTTTAATTTCTGGTGATTTTTTTCCTCTTACTTTCCATTTTACTATCTTTATTATAGATTAATCCTAAAATCTTTCGGTTTTTCTGTTCCATACAGAATAATTTCTTGCAGTCTCTTCTTATAACAGCTAGGAATACAGTGGAAGGAGAAAAAACAAAATATAACATGTTTGTGTACAAAAGGGGATGCTCAGAGCTCAGCCTACCCTTCCCTGTGAATTGACCTATGCCCAGGGTCACAGAGCATGCCTAGATAGTAGGGTAGGGCCAGAGTATTGTGTATGTCCATGGGACTTACTGCAAAGCATCTCTTTAACTGCTTTTATTAAACAGCTCAAGAAAGATCACTATCCCCATAATAAAAACAAACAAAAAACATCTAGACGATACATTCATTTTAAGTCAAGTAAGTTCAAATAATTAATTACTCTTCTTGAACGAAGGAAAACTTTTTTTTTCCAGGAATCTATCCAAAATCATCATAGCTTACAGCAAAGAGGACTTTGATCTTCCACAATCAAATGTAAAATCAAAGCAAAATTTCTGGAAAACAAAACTCTTGTTATGGATTTCTCTTGTCTACTTTTCAAATTTTTTTTGCCCATGTAGTGCATGGATGATACTTTGTTAACCTGTTCAGGACCCAGGGCGTAATTTTACGCCCCGGCACCCTGGTACTTAAGGACCCAGGGCGTAAACTTAGGCCCTGGTGTTTTCCGGTCCCTGCCGCACGTCGGCAGAGATCGGAAGCGGATGCCTGCTGAAATACTTCCATGTAGGCCCCCCATGTCAGCGATCACCGCAAATCGCAAGGGAAATCACCCTTGCGATCTGCGGCGATACCGGGTTGATCGGGTCTCTGGGACCGACCGCCCGGTAATTTTGCATGATCCTGGCTGTCACAGACAGCCAGGACCATGCTAAAGTATAGGAGCGAGGTGGCAAGCCTGCCACCTCCTCCTTTCCCCTGCGATCCGTCGCAGGGGGGGGGCGGTTACTTCCTCCCGCCCTGCCTGGCCCCTGGATGTCCGGAGAGGACGGGAGGAAGACCGAAGGACGCGGCGGGGGACGGGGTAGTGCTGGGGACCGGCTCCGGTACTTACCTCATCCCTGAAGACCCGGATCCCGGCGATGAAGATGGCGGCGGCGGCGACAGGTGAGTTCCTCTTCAGCCGCGGTCAGGCCCTTTACAGCAATGCACGTCGCTGTAAAGCGACATGCATTGCTGTAATGGGACCCTGTATACTACAACTCCCAGCATGCCCAGACAGCCCTTGGCGTTTGGGCATGCTGGGAGTTGCAGTTTTGCAACATCTGGAGGTCCACAGTTTTGGGACCACTGTGCCCTTCCAGATGTTGCAAAACGACACATCCTCAGCATGCCCTTACTGTCCAGGCATGCTGGGAGTTGTAGTTCTGTAACAATCTGTGCCCTTCCAGATGTTGCAAAACTACAACACTCAGTATGCCAAAACTGTCCAGGCATGCTGGGAGTTGTAGTTTTGCAACATCTGGAAGGGCACAGATTGGGAACCACTGTATTAGTGGTCTGCAAACTGTAGTCCTCCAGATGTTGCAAAACTACAACTCCAAGCATGCTGGGAGTTGTAGTTCGGCAACATCTGGCTCTAAAGATGTTGCCGAACTACTACTTCCAGCATGCCTGAGAATGTTTGGGAGTAGTGGTTTTGCAACAACTGGAGGCACACTGGTTGGGAAACATTGTTGGTTTCCTAACTCAGTGTTTCCCAACCCATGTGCCTCCAGCTGTTGCAAAACTATAACTACCAGCATGCACTGATAGACTGTACATGCTGGGTACATTCACATGGGCAGGGGGATTACAGTGAGTATCAGGCTGCAAGTTTGCGATGCAGCAAATTTTGCGCGGCAGCTCAAACTCGCAGCGGGAAACTCGCTGTAATCCCCAGCCCGTGTGACTGTACCCTAAAAACACTACACTACACGACCACAAAATAAAATAAAAAGTAAAAAACACTACATATACCCCTACACAGCCCCCCTCCCCTCCCCAATAAAAATGAAAAATGTCTGGTACGCCACTGTTTCCAAAATGGAGCCTCCAGCTGTTGCAAAACAACAACTCCCAGTATTGTCAGACAGCCGTTGACTGTCCAAGCATGCTGGGAGTTTTGCAACACCTGGAGGCACCCTGTTTGGGAATCACTGGCGTAGAATACCCCTATGTCCACCCCTATGCAAATCCCTAATTGAGGCCTCAAATGCGCATGGCGCTCTCAGTTTGGAGCCCTGTCATATTTCAAGGCAACAGTTTAGGGCCACATATGGGGTATTTGCCTAACAAATTTGAATTTTTTTTTCTCCTTTCACCCCTTATGAAAAGGTGAAGTTGGGGTCTACACCAGCATGTTAGTGTAAAAAAATACATTTTTTACACTAACATGCTGGTGTTGCCCTATACTTTTCATTTTGACAAGAGGTAAAAGGGAAAAAAGCCCCCCAAAGTTTGTAATGCAATTTCTACCGACTACGGAGATGCCCCATATGTGGGCGTAAAGTCCTCTGGGGGCGCACAACAAGGCCCAGAAGGGAGCGTGCACCATGTACATTTGAGGTGATTTGCACAGGGGTGGCTGATTGTTACAGCGGTTTTGACAAACGCAAAAAATAAATAAAAAATGTAATGAGGGGTGCAGTGAGAATTTACACCCCAGTGGTGTCTGACAGAGCTTTGGAACAGTGGGCTGTGCAAATAAAAAATGTTGTACAGCCCACTGTTTCAAAGATCTGACAGACACCAGTGGGGGGTAAATGCTCACTGTACCCCTTGTTACGTTCCTCAAGGGGTCTAGTTTCCAAAATGGTATGCCATGGGGGGTTATTTTGCTGTCCTGGCACCATAGGGGTTTCCTAAATGCGACATGCCCCCGAGCAAAATTTGCTCTCAAAAAGCCAAATATGACTCCTTCTCTTCTGAGCATTGTAGTTCAACCATAGTGCACTTCAGGTCACCTTATGGGGTACCTCCATACTCAGAAGAGATGGGGTTACAACTTTTGAGGGGTATTTTCTGCTATTAACCCTTGCAAAAATGTGAAATTTGGGGGGAAACACACATTTTAGTGAAAAAAATTATAGATTTTTTTTACATATGCAAAATTCCTGAAACACCTGTGGGGTATTAAGGCTCACATTATTCCTTGTTACGTTCCTCAAGGGGTCTAGTTTCCAAAATGGTATGTCATGTGGGGGGGGGGTTGCTGTTCTGGCACCATAGGGGCTTCCTAAATGCAACATGCCCCCCAAAAACCATTTCAGAAAAACGTACTCTCCAAAATCCCCTTGTCACTCCTTCGCTTCTGAGCCCTCTACTGCGCCCGCTGAACATTTTACATAGACAAATGAGGTATGTGCTTATTCGAGAGAAATTGGGCTACAAAAATAACAATCCATTTTCTCCTTTTACCCCTTGTAAGAATTTAAAAGTTTGGTCTACAAGAACATGCGAGTGTAAAGAATGAAGATTGTGAATTTTCTCCTTCACTTTGCTGCTATTCCTGTGAAACACTTAAAGGGTTAAAATGCTGACTGAATGTAAATTTTGAATACTTTGGGGGGTGCAATTCTTATAATGGGGTCATTTGTGGGGTATTTCTAAGATTAAGACCCTTCAAATCCACTTCAAACCTGAACTGGTCCCTGAAAAATTGTGATTTTGGAAATTTTGAGAAAAATTGGAAAATTGCTGCTGAACTTTGAAGCCCTCTGGTGTCTTCCAAAAGTAAAAACACGTAAATTTTATGATGCAAAAACATAAAGTAAACATATTGTATATGTGAATAAAAAATAATTATTTGGAATATCCATTTTCCTTACAAGCAGAGCTTCAAAGTTAGAAAAATGCAAAATTTTAAATTTTTCATCAAATTTTGGTATTTTTCACCAAGAAAGGATGCAAGTTACCACAAAATTTTACCACTATGTTAAAGTAGAATATGTCACGAAAAAACAATCACGGAATCAGAATGATAAGTAAAAGCATTCCAGAGTTATTAATGTTTAAAGTGACAGTGGTCAGATGTGCAAAAAAAATGGGTCCTAAGGTGTAAAATGTCTGGGTACTCCGGTGGAAAACTTTTTTTTTTTTTTTTTTTTTTTTTCAATGAACTGGTACCAGAAAGTTACAACAGATTTGTAAATGACTTCTATTAAAAAATCTTAATCCTTTCAGTACTTTTTAGGAGCTGTTTGCTACAGAGGAAAATCTTTATTTTTATTATTTCTTTTTTTGTGTTGTCCACAGTGCTCTGTGCTGACACCTGATGTCCGTATCAGGAACTGTCCAGAGCAGGAGGAAATCCCCATAGCAAACCTATGCTGCTCTGGACAGTTCCTGACACGGACAGAGGGGTCAGCAGAGAGCACTGCGGACAACACAAAAGAAATTCGAAAAGTAAAGAATTTCCTTTGTAGCATACAGCTGCTAAAAAGTACTAAAAGGATTAAGATTTTTTTTTTTAATAGAAGTAATTTACAAATCTGTTTAACTTTCTGGCAACAGTTCATAAAAAAAAAATTAAAAAAGTTTTCCACCGGAGTACCCCTTTAAGGACATTTGGTAGGCAGTATAGGCTAAGTATGGTCTTAAGGGATTGTTCAGCTTTAGAGAAGAGAAAAAAAAAACTGATTTATTTTTCAGAAACAGAACATCCGTCCATGTCTTGTACTGCAGTTCATCCCCACACACTTAAACAAGTATAATCTTCAATACCTCACATGGCCCATGGACAGACTGTTTCTCGGGAACGAAGCTACCGTATATATTGGAGTATAAGCCGAGTTTTTCAGCACGATTTTTCGTGCTGAAAACACCCCCCTCGGCTTATACTCGAGTGAACTCCCCCACCCGCAGTGGTCTTCAACCTGCGGACCTCCAGAGGTTTCAAAACTACAACTCCCAGCAAGCCCGGGCAGCCATCGGCTGTCCGGGATTGCTGGGAGTTGTAGTTTTGAAACCTCCTGAGGTCCGCAGGTTGAAGACCACCGCGGCCTTCGACATCATCCAGCCCCCTCTCACCCCCCTTTAGTTCTGTACAGTACTCACCTCCGCTCGGCGCTGGTCCGGTCCTGCAGGACTGTCCGGTGAGGAGGTGGTCCGGTGGGATAGTGGTTCTGGGCTGCTATCTTCACCAGGGAGGCCTCTTCTAAGCGCTTCGGGCCCGGCCCCAGAATAGTCACGTTGCCTTGACAACGACGCAGAGGTACGTTCATTGCCAACGTACTTCTGCGTCATTGTCAAGGCAACGCTTCTATTTCGGGCCGGAAGCGCGGAGAAGAGGCGCCCCCAGTGAAGATAGCAGCCCGGAACCACTATCCCACCGGACCACCTCCTCACCGGACAGTCCTGCAGGACCGGACCAGCGCCGAGCGGAGGTGAGTACTGTACAGAACTAAAGGGGGGTAAGAGGGGGCTGGATGATGTCGAAGGCCGCGGTGGTCTTCAACCTGCGGACCTCCGGAGGTTTCAAAACTACAACTCCCAGCAAGCCCGGACAGCCGATGGCTGCCCGGGCTTGCTGGGAGTTGTAGTTTTGAAACCTCTGGAGGTCCGCAGGTTGAAGACCACTGAGGGCAGATGATGAGAAGAGGATGATGAAGGGGGGGTGTGGGATGATGACAAGGGGATGAAGGGGGTGTGTGGGATGATTACAAGGGGATGATGAAGGGGGGTGGGGATGATGACAAGGGGATGAAGGGGGTGTGTGGGATGATTACAAGGGGATGATGAAGGGGGGTGGGGATGATGACAAGGGGATGATGAAGGGGGGTGGGGATGATGACAAGGGGATGATGAAGGGGGGATGTGTGGGATGATGACAAGGGGATGATGACAGGTGATGATGATGAGGGTCTGGATGATGACAGGCGGTGATGATGATGAGGATGTTAATGACGGGTCTGGATGATGACAGGGGGGGATGATGTATTTCCCACCCTAGGCTTATACTCGAGTCAATAACTTTTCCTGGGATTTTGGGTTGAAATTAGGGGTCTCGGCTTATACTCGGGTCGGCTTATACTCAAGTATATACGATAATAAATATATTATATATTTATATATTTATATATATATATTTTTTTTGATAAGCAATTAAAATGGGAAATCCGCAAAGTTTTGTGACATTTTTAATATCCAGTAATTGGAACACTACGGTGTCCCTATGTGACACGAGCAAGGAACACACAAACAAATACATTTTTGGCTTTCTTAATGATTTACAATAGATTAGGACTGATGTATTTTAAACAGACACAATAGGTCTCCATATTATGTAACACTTTCTTACATTCCAGCATAATGAGGCAGAATAAGAACATTATGGCCATCTGGCATACATAGAGGCCAAAGTCAAGTTAGGTAATGAGAACTTTAGGGCCTGACGGCTACAGCGAAGAAACATCATCCAGCGATTACAAGCTAATAACACACTACTGCTGGAAAATAAACATACATATCAAGACCAGTTCACTGTAGGCTCTAGGATAAAAGCAGGATAAACAACATCAGAAGCCTAATTACTCCTAAATGTCCCAGAACTTCTATGGCCAAAAAAAACTAGAACTACTATACTTTTATTTTTTTTAAGGCTGTTCGCCACCTTTCTCTGGGACTTGTTCAACCTCACCAAAAAGTCAACTTAAAAGCAATAAAACCGTCCCACTCCCTTATCCCTTCTTAATTTAATTCCATTATAAAGTTGAATAACCCAATATAAAGTATTTCAAGGTAGAAACGACATATACAGCAAGAGATTAGAAGCATTTGATTTGTCTTATGTGCGACTACAGATAAATCAAATGCAACATACTCCAACAGTGTGCTACTGCTAAGCCAAAAAGTATTATAAAGGCAACTAAACACAGACGTTTATAAACTAATATGAGAATTACCACAGCTTAGGCATCTTTCACATTGCTGTTGGACTTGGCTATAAGGAGCTTTGTTGGCAAATCCGTCAAAACAAAGGGAGTTTATGGTGAAAAAAAAAAAAAAAAAAAGTGCATGCACTATTATTGTTTTACAGCAAACTACCAGATCTTCGATGGACCCCTTTCACGTTTATGGGATCCATCGGGACCAGGTGAAGTAAATTGTGCTCCAAACCATTTTGGGGGCTGTTTGCAGCAGTGAAACATTTTTTAAATAAAAATGGACCCAGAACCGCGATTTCCTGTACAGGGCCCTGGCTCTCCCCGGGAGCGGGGGGTCACAAAAGCCGCCAAGCCCCCTCCATATAGCTTTATAGGAAAGCCAAAAGATAGCCAAACGACTCTCCCATTGAGATATATGGTGGAGGAAGGATTATAATAAGAGATGAACTTCGGAATAACATTATTAGTACAAGCCACCAGACCAGTTTCACAACAGAAGATCTAGTTGTGTCAACACTTTTTTTTTTTTAACCAGATGTCAGTCCAACAATCAGCTCAATGTCTTGTATCTGGATTTGCTAACCCCCAGTTATCAGCTGGTAACAATGCAGGGGACGTGTCTGGTCATTTGTTTTTCCTGTACTGGGAAACTTTTCAATCAGAGTGACACATTTTCCAGGGCAGGGGCCACTCTTACTGAGCAGCAATCTGCTATTAACATTTAAGGATGGACACATTTTTATTATGTTTACAAACCAAATTGAAGAACAACTTACTGCTTGATTGATCAGAAGCCGCGGAACCTTGGTCTGTCCAGGCCTGAACATCCCCTTGCTGCAAGAACAAAAGAAAAAGACATTAACAAAATACATTATTCCCATAATTAATGTAACAGAAGATTTTTAACAATAAAGGTGAGCTTTAGTAAGAATTAGAGTTCATAGGTCAAGTATAAAAACATTTTATATTTTCCAAGGGGCTATTACACAGACAATCAGCTGAATGTGCCCAGTGTAAAAAAAAATAAAATAAATAAACAGCGAACAGCTAACAAACGGAATTGTGTGGCCCTAAAATACATTACCTGTGTAAAAACGGGATGTGCTGCACACAATTATGTAGGTTAGGCCTGAACAACACGCGGCCCGTCAAAAGATTCCTTAATGTCAAGGAAGACCCTAATGGCTGAAAATGCTGTGGCGATGTCCAATAGTGATGAATTGTGGTGATGTCCATCATTTATAAGGCATCGGCGTCCCCAGAATACAAAGCAGGCATACCAAAAGATTTCTTGCGACCACCGATCATAGTGACATGATGTCAAGGAAGGTCCAAGTACAATTTAGATATATGAAATTGGGGGACTCCACTATATCTTATGTAGAACAGCAGGGGCGTTACCTAGCATTGAATTAACAACCTACAGAACTCCAAACAATTGTATTGAAAGTACATGAAATACAAAATCAGCAAAAAAAGGCACAAGAATAAAAACACTTAAAAAGGCTCCTACTGAGCCACACTACAGCAGGGAGACACTGTAAATGCCACCCCAGGGCATGGGTATGAATGTGATGTCAGACCTCCAGTCCAAAAGACATGTGCCTGTGTTGACCCCCTTATTGCAACATACTCAATTTGTGCACAAAAATATTATAATACACAATATTGCAAGAAAAAAAGCATACAAATAATAATGTGATAGTGTAACATTAGAGAGACCTACAGAAGGAATCACAAATCATACAAACCAGCTATAATCAATGATATACAGTCAGCAATGTACATTGTCAAAGATAATGACAGTATTGAATGAAGTAAGCTGGTATACAACCATCTTATACACGTATGTATACCAGCTCATTCAATACTGTCACTATCTAATGTTACACTATCACATTATTATTTGCATGCTTTTTTCTTGCAATATTGTTTATTAGTTTATTTTTGTACACAAATTGGGGGAGATTTATCAAAACCGGTGCAGAGGAAGAGTGGTGCAGTTGCCCATAGCAACCAATCAGATTGCTTCTTTCATTTTCCACAGGCCTCTTTAGAGGCCTGTGGAAAATGAAAGAAGCAATCTGATTGGTTGCTATGGGCAACTGCACCACTCTTCCTCTGCACAGGTTTTGATAAATCTCCCCCATTGAGAGTATGTTGCAATAAGGGGTCAATACAGGCACATGTCATTTGGACTGGGGGTCTGACATCACATTCATCCCCATGCCCTGGGGTGGCATTTACAGTGTCTACCTGCTGTAGTGTGCCTTTTTAACACACAGACCACCAAACAAGCATACATGTTCATAGAAATAGCTATTAGCCAACAAATGCACCCCTGGTAGATTTGTTACAAAAAATTTAGAAACTGCTCCACTCCACTGGATATTTTCAGCTATGTGATGAATGTGCTACATGTAAATTCATCTTTACGCACCTTTCCTCCAATATGTCTGGCCAACATGAAAAATGTTAAGGATCACAGCACTTCTTTTAGCAGATAATCACTTACAACTGTCCTAGCAAATCCTGTGAGCAGTCAGATTTCACATACTATTAAATGGCATATCTCCCACCCTAATCACTGATCAAGGAGTCCGGATGTATCTGCATTCTTCAGAGTAGCCACCCAACCTCTAGTTACATGCAAATTTAACATGGTACCAACTGGCAGAAATACCTGAGGGTTACAATAGCTAGTCTACTTTCAATCAAAAATGTTGCCTTCATCTGAATATTGGTATATTACACATTCTAAACATATACTTCTACCTTTGTAGCACTCTCGGCAACAGGTGTTGAAGCTTTATATCCCAGCTGCAGCAACATGGCTTCGGCAGCATTTCGCTTTGCGGTCTTCTTGTTGGGCCCTGTTCCCGTAGCGGTTTCTTCTCCAACTTTCACCTGTTAAAATTAGAATTATGAGAGAATTTTACATGCAAAAGTAACAACCATTTTTTTTTAGATGCAGCTTGATAAGATTTTTAAGATGGTTGAATATGGTTTTTAAACAAGTCTATTCTTTTTGCGTATTTAGCTTGGAAACGCATTGCAGTCTATAAGATAATAAAGGTAGCACATATAGAATCTAATCTAATCCTGTTTTAAGCCCACAACTATTCCTGCTGTGACCAGTTCCTGAGGTAGACTGTTCCATAAATTCATAGTTCTTACGGTAAAGAAGGCTTGACGCTAGGAATGTCCCGATGCCATTTTTTTTAAAGACAGAGTACGAGTACAGATACTTTAATTCTAGTACTCGCCGATACCAAGTACGAGTACTTATATTTTAAAGGGAATCTGACACCAGGGTAACCCGGTTTCTGGCGCTGTTTACCTGTTGATATGCGGTTCCTTGTTGTGTACAATGGAGGCGGCTGCTGTAGTATGAACCAAGATTTCTCTCTTCTCCATTGGACAGAACAGGTTATTTGCATTGGCGGTGAGACCGATGAGCAGCGGTAGAAACCGGCTCACCTGCACTATCTACCCATAAATTCAAGTTAGTGCAGGTGACTCTGCTGTAAGATTGTCTTTAACCCCTTCACGACGAGCGACGTACATGTACGGCGCCGCGAAGTGTCACCTGGCGCGCGGCGACGTACATGTACGTCGCGGGGTTCCGGGAGCGCCGCGTCACCGGTAGCGGTGATCGGACCGGGATGACTGCTGTTATCTAACAGCAGGCATCCCGGCACATCGCCAAGGGGGGTCCTGAGACCCCCCCATGACCGCGATGAGCGCAAATCGCAGGTCAATTCAGACCTGCGATCTGCGCGATTCCGGGTCATACGGGTCACTGGTGACCCGGTGACCCGGAAAATAAGAGGGATCGTAGGTGTCCGAGACACCCTAGATCCCCCTAAAGGGATAGGAGTTTGGTGGCAGGGTTGCCACCCCTCCTATCCCTGCTATTGGTCGGCCGAGCGACTGACCGATAGCAGACCGGGGGAGGGGGGGTTAAAGTTCGGTTCCCCCGCTTTGCCCACCTATCGGTGTCCGGGCAAAACGGGGGAACCGTCCAGGGAGGGTCGGCGCCGAAGGTCCCTACCTGGATCCCGGATCGCGATCCTCCATGCGGGGATCCCCCACGTGCGGCGGCGGCGGCTTCCGGGTCCTGCTAGGTGAGTTGTTGCCTAGCAACATCCGGAGGGCCACAGTTTACAGTGGTCTCTAAACCGTGGCCCTCCAGATGTTGCAAAACTACAACTCCCAGCATGCCCAGACAGCTGTTTGCTGTGTGGGCATGCTGGGACTTGTAGTTTTGCAATATTTAGAGGGGTTCAGGTTGTAGATCACTAAGTGGTCTCAAACTGTAGCCCTCCAGATGTTGCAAAACTACAACTCTCAGCATGCCCAGACAGCAGTTTGTGGGGTATTTCTAATATGAAGACCCTTCAAATCCACTTCAAACCTGAACTGGTCCCTGAAAAATTGCGAGTTTGAAAATTTTGTGAAAAATTGGAAAATTGCTGCTGAACTTTGAAGCCCTCTGGTGTCTTCCAAAAGTAAAAACTCGTCAATTTTATGATGGAAATATAAAGTAGACATATTGTATATGTGAATCCAAAAAAAAAAATTTGGAATATCCATTTTCCTTACAAGCAGAGAGCTTCAAAGTTAGAAAAATGAAAAATTTTTAATTTTTTCATCAAATTTTGGAATTTTTCACCAAGAAAGGATGCAAGTTACCACAAAATTTTACCACTAAGTTAAAGTAGAATATGTCACGAAAAAACAATCTCAGAATCAGATTGATAACAGAAAGCATTCCAGAGTTATTAATGTTTAAAGTGACAGTGGTCAGATTTGCAAAAAAGGGCTTCGTCCTAGAGGTGAAAATGGGCTCCGTCCTTAAGGGGTTAGTAGTAGGTAGTATCCCCTTGCAGACATTAGCAGCAGCCCCCTGGCAGTCATTAGTAGCAGCCCACCCTGTAGACAGCTGCGCCCCTTGTAGACAGCAGCACCCCTGTAGACCACAGCCCCCTTTTAGACAGTGGGCCCCCATTTAAACAACAGCAGCAGGCCCCCCCCCTTTAGACAGACGCAGGGACCCCCCTTTAGACTGCAACAGAGCCCCCCCTTTAGACAGCAGCAGCCCCCCCTTTAGACAGCAGCAGCAGCCCCCCCTATTAGACAGCAGCAGCCCCCCTATTAGACAGCAGCAGCCCCCCCTTATTAGACAGCAGCAGCCCCCCCTTATTAGACAGCAGCAGGGCCCCTCCTATTAGACAGCAGCAGGGCCCCTCCTATTAGACAGCGGCAGGGCCCCCCTATTAGAAAGCAGCAGGGCCCCCCCATTAGACAGCAGCAGGGCCCCCCCTTTAAACCGCAGCAGGCCCCCCCCTTTAAACCGCAGCAGGGCCCCCCCTTTAGACAGTAACAGGACCCCCCCTTTAGACAGCAGCAGGGCCACCTCCCTTTAGACAGCAGCAGGCCCCCCCCCATTAGACAGCAGCAGGGCCCCCCCTATTAGACAGCAGCAGGGCCCCCCCCCTATAAGACAGCAGCAGGGTAACCCCCTTTAGACATCAGCAGGGCCCCCCCTTAAACAGCAGCAGGCCCCCCCCTTTAAACAGCAACAGGACCCCCCTTTAGACAGCAACAGGGCCCCCCTTTAGACAGCAACAGGGCCCCCCCTTTAGACAGCAACAGGGCCCCCCTTTAGACAGCAGCAGGGCCACCCCCTTTAGACAGAAGCAGCCCCCCTTTAGACAGCAGCAGCCCCCCCTTCTTTAGACAGAAGCAGCCCCCCCCCCATTAGACAGCAGCAGCCCCCCCCCCCTCCGTTTAGAGAGCAACAGGGCCCCCCTGCTTAGACATTAGTAGCAGCCCCCTCCTTGCAGGCAGCTCACCTCTTCGGGTCAGGTGCTGGTGCTGCAGCTCTGCTGCCCCGTTCTCCCGTCCGAATCGTGTCGTCCTATGGAGGAGCATGTGACATACACGTCACTCTGCTTCCTGTGTAGTGTTACGCTGGGCGCAGGCGGAGTGACGTGTGTGTCACATGCTCCTCCATAGAACACTATGATGCGGACGGGAGGATGGAATAACGGGGCAGCAGAGTGGCACCAGAGTGGGCTACAAATATAGGTATACATTTTCTCCTTTTACCCCTTGTAAAAATTCAAAAATTGGGTCTACAAGAACATGCGAGTGTAAAAAATGAAGATTTTGAATTTTCTCGTTCACTTTGCTGCTTTTCCTGTGAAACACCTAAAGGGTTAAAACATTTACTGAATGTCATTTTGAATACTTTAGGGGGTGTAGTTTTTATAATGGGGTCATTTGTGGGGTATTTCTAATATGAAGACCCTTCAAATCCACTTCAAACCTGAACTGGTCCCTGAAAAATTGCGAGTTTGAAAATTTTGTGAAAAATTGGAAAATTGCTGCTGAACTTTGAAGCCCTCTGGTGTCTTCCAAAAGTAAAAACTCGTCAATTTTATGATGGAAATATAAAGTAGACATATTGTATATGTGAATCCAAAAAAAAAAATTTGGAATATCCATTTTCCTTACAAGCAGAGAGCTTCAAAGTTAGAAAAATGAAAAATTTTTAATTTTTTCATCAAATTTTGGAATTTTTCACCAAGAAAGGATGCAAGTTACCACAAAATTTTACCACTAAGTTAAAGTAGAATATGTCACGAAAAAACAATCTCAGAATCAGATTGATAACAGAAAGCATTCCAGAGTTATTAATGTTTAAAGTGACAGTGGTCAGATTTGCAAAAAAGGGCTTCGTCCTAGAGGTGAAAATGGGCTCCGTCCTTAAGGGGTTAGTAGTAGGTAGTATCCCCTTGCAGACATTAGCAGCAGCCCCCTGGCAGTCATTAGTAGCAGCCCACCCTGTAGACAGCTGCGCCCCTTGTAGACAGCAGCACCCCTGTAGACCACAGCCCCCTTTTAGACAGTGGGCCCCCATTTAAACAACAGCAGCAGGCCCCCCCCCTTTAGACAGACGCAGGGACCCCCCTTTAGACTGCAACAGAGCCCCCCCTTTAGACAGCAGCAGCCCCCCCTTTAGACAGCAGCAGCAGCCCCCCCTATTAGACAGCAGCAGCCCCCCTATTAGACAGCAGCAGCCCCCCCTTATTAGACAGCAGCAGCCCCCCCTTATTAGACAGCAGCAGGGCCCCTCCTATTAGACAGCAGCAGGGCCCCTCCTATTAGACAGCGGCAGGGCCCCCCTATTAGAAAGCAGCAGGGCCCCCCCATTAGACAGCAGCAGGGCCCCCCCTTTAAACCGCAGCAGGCCCCCCCCTTTAAACCGCAGCAGGGCCCCCCCTTTAGACAGTAACAGGACCCCCCCTTTAGACAGCAGCAGGGCCACCTCCCTTTAGACAGCAGCAGGCCCCCTCCCATTAGACAGCAGCAGGGCCCCCCCTATTAGACAGCAGCAGGGCCCCCCCCCTATAAGACAGCAGCAGGGTAACCCCCTTTAGACATCAGCAGGGCCCCCCCTTAAACAGCAGCAGGCCCCCCCCTTTAAACAGCAACAGGACCCCCCTTTAGACAGCAACAGGGCCCCCCTTTAGACAGCAACAGGGCCCCCCCTTTAGACAGCAACAGGGCCCCCCTTTAGACAGCAGCAGGGCCACCCCCTTTAGACAGAAGCAGCCCCCCTTTAGACAGCAGCAGCCCCCCCTTCTTTAGACAGAAGCAGCCCCCCCCCCCATTAGACAGCAGCAGCCCCCCCCCCCCTCCGTTTAGAGAGCAACAGGGCCCCCCTGCTTAGACATTAGTAGCAGCCCCCTCCTTGCAGGCAGCTCACCTCTTCGGGTCAGGTGCTGGTGCTGCAGCTCTGCTGCCCCGTTCTCCCGTCCGAATCGTGTCGTCCTATGGAGGAGCATGTGACATACACGTCACTCTGCTTCCTGTGTAGTGTTACGCTGGGCGCAGGCGGAGTGACGTGTGTGTCACATGCTCCTCCATAGAACACTATGATGCGGACGGGAGGATGGAATAACGGGGCAGCAGAGTGGCACCAGGTATCGGGGACATTAAACGAGTCCCCGATACCATGCAAATTGCTAGTATCATCCCCGATACCGATACCAGTATCGGTATCGGGACATCCCTACTTGACGCCTCTGGAGACCAAACCATTTTTTCTCCATATGGAAGGAGTGTTCCCCTATTCTTTTAGGGTACGTTCACACGTACTGGATCCTGCGCAGATTTGATGCGCAGGATTTGTAACTGTCGATTAGAAGCTGTGCTCAGTCATTTCGTTTACATTGAAATCTGCAGCAAAAAATCATGTGCATCAAATCCTGCGCATCAAATATGCGCACGTATGAATGTACCTTTAAAGGGGCTTTTAACTGGAACAGTTTTCTATATTTCTTGTATGGGCCATTTACAGTGGGGCAAAAAAAAGTAGTCAGCCACCAATTGTGCAAGTTCTCCCACTTAAAAAGATGAGAGAGGCGCCTGTAATTTTCATCATAGGTATACCTCAACTATAGGAGACATGAGAAAAAAAAATCCATAAAATCACATTGTCTGATTTTTAAAGAATTTATTTACAAATTATGCTGGAAATAAGTATTTGTCACCTACAAACAATACGAGATTAAATATAAAATGAAGGTTATATGCCAACCTGGTTACTCGAAATCCCAGCAAATCAAAATAATCAAAATAAAAATTATTTATTGATATGCATTAATACACACCCAAAATAATTGTGATTCCCAAATGGTTCACACTACAACTAGTCAATTTTTCCATGTTTCACATATGGTCATGCAGAACTCATATAGCTGAATGCTATCACGCAATATAGCTTTACACAGAATCATGCAAAACCTGTAGAACTAGATGCTATCATACAGTAATATCTTATGCCGACATCAATTAATGTCACTATACCCTGCAGTATAATAACACTAATGCAATATCATCTTATCCATTCCCAACGTACGTTTCTGTCCAAATGTGCAAAACTTGCACCAAGGGGACGTCCTCAGGGGATCTTATAACCTCAAAAGACAGTATCTATTTATAGGGTATACAGTATGATACGAAATAAAAGATTATAGCACAATTGCTATACTGCATTATACTGCCTCACTGACTATACCGTGACCATAAGCGGCAACAGTGAGATATAGGTATAAATTTTGTTATATAGACCCAGATACCATACACATATGAGCAACCATCAGGGTAGGCTCCAACCTGAAAATAAAGCGCAGATACAAAGAAAGTGTAAATAGTACCTCGGTCCTCACTTGGTACTGCGTCAATATAGTAGAGGGCACTACTTACATGCATGGAGCGCTCACCCGTGCTTTGTGTATGGAAGGGTACTCCTGTAATAGCAAACGCTGGCTTCAGTATATAAACTATACAAACCCTGGTCAGTGAGCCTGTTCCCTTGTAGACATTACTCACATGCTGCCAGGATATAAATCCTTGTGGACTTACAGTGGCAGGTCGCCGGGCTTCGTTTCCCCGCTTGGCACACAGTTAGCACGCCGGCGTCTGTCTAATAAAGCCCGTCCACTTCCGGGATTCCCCCGAGCCGCCCCTCCGTGATGCCAGGAGGGGGAGGAGCCTAGTGACGTGGTGTGTATCTATACACAGACACGTCAATAGTGTGCTGGATGTCAGTGGCCCAGGAGACGGGTATCGTTATAGTCAATCTAAGTATACAGGTATTATTGGCAAAGGTTATATATAATGCCCTTTTTATAAAACACAGTCGGGGTTCCATTGGCTGCATGTATATCCAATCTGTCACCCCACTCATAGCACAGCATATGTATAGTTATGATAATTACAATAGTTGATATTGTAGTATTTTATAGGTAATGTGTCGAACAATAAATAATATATATTCCAAGATAATGGTAAAGGCTTTACCGCAATGGGATAAGCCATGCATATTAGCTATAATAACCAAAAATTGTATCTGGGTAGAATCTCCTGAATGTGAGGTGCCTACGTGGTTAGCTAATGGCCTATCTCGCCCATTCCTAATGTCCCCCCCCCCCCCCCCGTACAAAACTGACTGACAGTCTTCCCCACATACATCATTCCACATGTGCAGATGGCTAGATACACAATACCTGTAGTGCTACAATTAATGAAATTTTTGATCACATAATTTTTTCCTGAAACAGGACTCTCAGAAGTCCTTCCTTTCCTTACGCTGGTACAGGCCGTACATTGGCCACATGCATAGGAAACTATGAAGCCACATATGTCGAGGAGCTGGTGGTGCCAGATGACTGCGTACAAGGGAGTCCCCCAGACTACGTCCCCTCCTAAACGTCACCGGATATACACCTACAACATCACCCAGGTCCGGGTCGAGTTTTAAGATTTTCCAATGTCTTGAAAAAATATCCTGGACCTGAGTAGATGCTGAGTCGTAGGTGCCGATAATTCTAATAGGATGCGAGGTCGTGTCCCTTCTCCTAGATATCAAAAGCTGCTCTCTTCTCTGTTCCCTAGCAAACTGATAAGCTGTTGTAAGTGATCTGGGTACCCTCTGTTTCTAAAACGGGCTCTTAGGTCCTTAGACTAACAAAGTCGCTTATGTCCAAACAGTTCCTCCTGAGACGGAGGTACTGCCCCTTTGGGATCCCCCTTTTTAAGGTGCCCGGGTGGCCACTCTCCCATCTCAGAAGGCTGTTCGTCGTGGTCTTTTTGCGATAGATGTTAGTTTTTAACCCCCCCTGTTCATCCGTTGAGATGTACACATCCAAGTACGCTATTCCCTCCAAGTTAGTTTCAGAGGTAAAAAACAGCCTGATAGTGTTGTCATTGAGGAGTTTAAAGTAGTTATTAAAGTAAGTCTTGGTCCCTGTCCACAGAATAAATACATAATCTATATACCTTGACCACATAATTGTATGCTCCGAGAGGAATTCCCTCTCATCTGTGAAGGCGGTGGTAGCCTCCCACCATCCCAGGAACAGGTTGGCATAACTGGGGGCACAGGGGGCTCCTCATAGCGGTGCCCCTGAGCTGGAAGAACCGCCCATTAAACAGAAAATAATTATGGGTCAAGGTATATTTGAGAAGTTGGAGAACAAATTGTGTATGGAACTGTAGAAATAGATATCTGGATGATAAATAGTAAGCAACAGCATTTATCCCCACTGTATATGGGATAGAGGAATGCAGCGCTTCAACGTCTATAGAGGCGAGTAGGGTATCTTGCTCCATGGTAACGCCCTCCAGTTTCTGCAACAAATCTACAGTATCACGAGTAAAAGATGGTAAAGCAGAGACAACATTTCTCAAAATCTCAATGTATATGCCAATATTTTGGCCAAGGCACAAAATCCTGGCCACAATGGGGCATCCCTCGAGTGGGTCTAAACCTTTATGTACCTTCAGGAGGGCATAAAAGGTCAGGATTACTGGGGTTCTAGGTAGCAAAAAATCAAACTCATTTTGATCAATTAGTAAATTTTGCTTCGTGGTTATCAGGATATCATTTAGCTCAAATTTATATATCTCTGTTGGATCAGTAGGAAGTACTTCATAAGTGTCACGGTCATTTAGTAAGCGATTACACATGAGGACGTAATCGTCCCTGTTTAAGAGGATGATATTCCTGCCCTTATCCGGGGGCTTAATGACGAGGTCCCCATTTCCCTCCAGCTCTTTTATTACCCTTCTGTCCAATCTAGTGAGATTGGAGTGGAACTCCGTTTTTAATGTTGGGATGAGTTTGAGGTCCCCCTCGACCAAGTCCTCAAAAACCTCTATACATTATATATCTCAGATTGGTGGCAGAGATGTACTGCGCAATTTGCAGTCCGTAAAGGGACCCACCCCTCTTGGTCGTTCATTTCCATCAAGAATATCTGTCTGGTCCCGTATTGCTTGTAATTAAGATACACTTACACCTTGGTTTGATGCCTCTCTCCTAGCTTAAAAAAACGTATGCCAATGAAGCTTTCTTGTAAAAAGACAGATCTTTTGTCCATATGAAAGGATCGTATAGCATGGTGGGCACAAACGATAGTCCCTTTGAAAGAACTTGGTTTTGAGTTTCAGTAAGCTGATGAGAGGAAAGATTAAATATATGTATGTTATCACATTTATTTCGGATATCTCACTGGTTCCTGCCGCCGCAGTTGGTAATTGTCCCGCTGCCCCTCCCCTAAAAAAGGTTGCGATGATGAGGGCACATATGAAGTACCTCCGCCACATGGTTGTTGATGTGTGTTCTGTCTACTATTAGAGGGAGACCTATTTTGTCTGCCACGTGATCTATAGGGTTCCCTAGATCTATATCCTCTTGGGTTACCTTGGCCCCTCTCTGGCCACAACCCAGATCTCTCCGTGTCTGAAGAATCTGTATCAGACTATAACGATACCCGTCCCCTGGCCACTGACATCCAGCACACTATTGACGTGTCTGTGTATAGACACAACCAAAAAAGAAACAAAGAAAGTACACCATATAGCGCACACCCAATCACTTAAATATAACAATCATTATTGAATTAGCACAGAACATAATTTACAACATATCTAATCAGACAATTCCCCATTAAAAACATTTAAAAGACACTTTTGCGTCTTCCCACAACAGGGAGAAGCCCATAGGAACTCTCCCAGGACAACTTTATGTAAACGTATCCTATACTGCCTTAAAAACATGCTATAGGCTAATGTAATATAAGTAAATACCATACAAAGATACAAGAATAAATCCCAATTCCACTACCAAGTAGTAAACAATAATACAACCTGACAAAGGGCAGTTCCACAGACATATGTGGGGGTAGGGAAGGGAATTGCAAGAACCAGAGGTAGTAAGATTAAAAATAGTGCACCAGGTGTCCTCCTGTACCCCACGCGTTCCATCACCTGAAAGTGACGTCTTCAGGGGTGTTATGGTTTGATTCAGATCCTTATCTCTTATATATACAGCCTGTCTAATTGGCAAATGGACGGTACCTGTAGATCCCATGAACACATGCACACTTCACTCAGTAATGGCGGTGATGGTCGGCTTGTACTTCCGAGTCAAATCATCACTTCCTGTATTCCAATCTCCACGCATGCATTATCACGGACTGCGCACGCGCATACTAATGCACACGCATCAATGCTCCTTATGTTTCATAAGTATCACAAGCGCAGAATGCGCACGTGCAAAGAAATGTGCGTGCACACTCACGCACCAATCAGCAACCTGTATAAAGCACATGCGCACACGCATATCTGCGCGCGCGCATATAATGCATTCCTTCCAACCTGTGCCGTATCCCATAGCAACTTGAGCATATGTACTACAAAAAACACATTTCTATACAGTAAGATAATTTCTATGATATATTTTAGGCCTAGTCACTTAGGGATGTACTTATTTATATGGTTCAGTTAATTCTCAGAAAAATTGTTAATTACACATCCATGCCTATATCCAAATTAAATTAAGCATGGCACATATCAGATTAATATATTACAATGTACAATACCAAACCATGCCTATATCAAAAATTAATTAGGCATGGCACATTCCAGACCAATATATTACAATGTACAGTACCTGTAAATAGACTCAAGACTATCCAGGCATCTTTTAGTGTATTTTATGTTGAGGCGTATATCATTATGACGCGCATTCCAACCATACAGAGATCAAATTACACAACATATTAAGTACCATAGGTAAAAAAATGTTTGGTTGAAAAGAGTTTTCTGTTATAAACTCATTAGTACTTATATATCTTAGCCCCTAAATAGATGTTCCCATATGAAATAATCTACAAATGCCCCATATGAAACACCACACACTTAGATCTTAATAAACACTCCATATATATCATCATGAACCATGATACATCCTTTCAGCATAGCAGCACGTAAATAAATAAACACGTAGGTAAATAAAAATTGTGTGTCTTTGGCCAATTCTATAATTTCCACAGAGTAAGCGCAAATTGTGACCGATATATCCATACCTCATGGACCGTATAACACCTTGTAAACAATTATCGGTCAACACGCCTTCATAATCCCTGTTTCCCAGATTGGTACTAACAGATCATCAGTATGAATAAAGACACACACCTATAGTAATTCCTCGCCACAATCTACGCATATGATATAACATTATTAGGCACTAGGCCACACATTTCAAAAATAATAATGTTACTAATAAAGTGTATCTAGACAGGGACTATTAGGGTCCTCATAGGAGGTTCCAGCCTTACGGTACTGGTAAGGGCGTCCATGCCGTGTAGGGATTAGGGTGACGACTAAGGGAATTTAGGGCATCATTAGACCAGAGGTCCCCGATATATATATATATATATATATATATATATATATATATATATGCACACACACACCACCGTCCCGGTAGGGTATACCCATCTGACTCCCTCCATTTATGAGTTTCTCCCCCTCTCCCTTTATGGACGCATATTTGCCTCCATTATGTGAGCCAACTTATTTGAATTCTTCTTTTCCTTGCGCTATTTACTGTTCATCTCCTTGGTGTCCATAGGTCTAAATGACCATGGATTTTGCTAATTATAATAAATTCTTATTTAACTACAGCTATTATGCATGGCTTATCCCATTCCGGTAAAGCCGTTACCATTACCTTGGAATATATATTATTTATTGTTCGACACATTACCTATAAAATACTATAATATAAACTATTGTAATTATCATAACTATACATCTGCTGTGCTATGAGTGGGGTGACAGATTGGATATACATGCAGCCAATGGAACGCCGACTGTGTTTTATAAAAAGGGCATTAAATATAACCTTTGCCAATAATACCTGTATACTTAATACCCATCCCCTGGGCCACTGACGTGTCTGTGTATAGATACACACCACATCACTAGGCTCCGCCCCCTCCTGGCATCAAGGAGGGCGGCTCGGGGGAATCCCGGAAGTGGACGGGCTTTATCAGACAGACGCCGGCTTTCTAACTGTGCGCCACGCGGGGAAACGAAGCCCGGAGACCTGCCAATGCAAGTCCACAAGGATTTATATCCTGACGGCATGCGAGTCTACAGGGAACAGGCTCACTGACCGGGGTTTGTATAGTTTATATACTGAAGCCAGCGTTTGCTATTACAGGAGTACCCTTCCATACACTAAGCACGGGTGAGCGCTCCATGCATGTAAGTAGTGCCCTCTACTATATTGATGCAGTGCCAAGTGAGGACAGAGGTACTATTTACACTTTCTTTGTATCTGTGTTTTATTTGCAGGTTGGAGCCTACCCTGATGGTTGCTCAAATTTGTATGGTATCTGGGTCTATATAACAAAATTTATACCTATGTCTTACTGTTGCCGCTTATGGTTGCGGTATAGTCAGTGAGGCATTATAATGCAGTATAGCGATTGTGCTATAATCTTTTATTTCGTATCATACTGTATACCCTATAAATAGATACTGTCTTTTGAGGTTATAAGATCCCCTGAGGACATCCCCTTGGTGCAAGTTTTGCACAGGTGGACAGAAACGTACGTTGGGAATGGATAAGATGATATTGCATTAGTGTTATTATACTGCAGGGTATAGTGACATTAATTGATGTTGGCATAAGATATTATTGTATGATAGCATCTAGTTATACAGGCTTTGTATGATCCTAGCATTCAGCTATATGAGTTCTGCATGACCATATGTGAAACATGGAAAAATTGACTAGTTGTAGTGTGAACCATTAGGGAATCACAATTATTTTAGGTGTATTTTAATGCATATCAATAAATGGAAATGTTATGTACTTCCCCAATTATATTTTTATTTCATCTACAAACAATCAAGATTGTTGGCTCTCACAGACCTGTAACTACTTCTTTACGAGCCTCCTCTGTCCTCCACTCGTTACCAGTATTAATGGCACCTGTTTTAACTTGTTATCAGTATAAAAGACACCTGTCCACAACCTCAAACAGTCACACTCCAAACTCCACTATAGCCAAGACCAAAGAGCTGTTGAAGGACACCAGAAACAAAATTGTAGACCTGCACCAGGCTGGGAAGAATGAATATGTAATAGACAAGCAGCTTGGTGTGAAGAAATCAACTGTGGGAGCAATTATTAGAAAATGGAATACAAGACCACTGATAATCTCCCTCGAACGGGGACTCCACGCAAGATCTCACCCTGTGGTGTCAAAATGATCACAAGAATGGTGAGTAAAAATCCCAGAACCACACGGTTAGTGAATGACCTGCAGAGAGCTGGGACCAAAGTAACAAAGGCTACCATCAGTAACACACTACCCCACCAGTGACTCAAATCATGCAGTGCCAGACGTGTCCCACTGCTTAAGCCAGTACATGTCCTGGCCCGTCTGAAGTTTGCTAGAGAATATTTGGATGACCCAGCAGAGTATTGAGAGAATGTCATATGTTCAGATTAGGGATCGACCGATATCTGTTTTTTAGGGCAGATACCGATAATCGGTGGAGGTTAGGGCCGATAACTTATACTGATATTCTGGTAGAAGTTATCGGCTATTTATTCCCCCTTGACACCGCTGCAGATCATTGATTTAAGGCGGGCGCTTTAAATCAATGCACTGCAGTGGCTTTTGCGGTGCCATAGGCCGCTGCTGCTGCCACCACCCGCTTTTCTCCCCCTACCTGTCAGGGTGGTCTGGGCCATCCATCCTTCCTGTAGTGTCCGTCCTTCCTGTAGCGCAGCATAGACGCCGCTGCGCAGTGACACCCGTGCGCAGCAACGCAACTGACGTCACGGCGTAGCGGCATCTATGCAGCGTACTAGGCCGGAGCCTACCCGGAGTGGAGAAGATGACCCCCGGAGAAGGACAGCCTGGACCGGTTCACCCTCCACCCGGAATGCCGCCGGACACTACAGGAAGGAAGGATGGATGGCCCGGACCACCCCCATTACGGGTAAGTTTAATTTTTTTTATTGACTCGGAGGGTGGGGGAGGGGCCCGACCGATATAGCGGTATGGGCAAAAATCCATACCGGTATACCGCCCAGCACTACGGTGGGGGGTGCGACGCGGTGCGGTGGGTCGGGGGGCGGTCCGCGGTGCGGTGGGGGCGGGGCATTATCAGCTTATCGGCAAGGTAATTGCCGATATCGATAATGCCCAAAATAGTGATTATCGGCCGATAATATCGGCCATACCGATAATCGGTCGATCCGTAGTTCAGATGAAACCAAAGTAGAACTTTTTGGTAAAAACTCAACTCGTCGTGTTCGGAGGTGAAAGAATGCAGAGTTACAGCCGAAGAACACCATAACTACTGTGAAGCATGGGGTGGAAACATCATGCTTTTGGGCAGTTTTTTTTGAGTGAAAATCTCCTTCCATCAGCAAGGGCTTTGAAGATGAAACGTGGCTGGGTCTTTCAGCATGACAATGATCCCAAACACACAGCCTATGCAATGAAGGAGTGGCTTCGTAAGAAGCATTTCAAGGTCCTGAAGTGGCCTAGCCAGTCTCCAGATCTCAACCTCAAAAAAAAACCTTTGGATGGAGTTGACAGACCATATTGCCCAGTGACTGCCCCAAATGCATGGGGGAATGGGCCAAAATACCAGCAAGTGTGTAAAAACCTTGTGAAGACTTACAGAAAACATTTTACCTGTCATTGCCAACAAATGGTATATAACAAAGTATTGAGACAAACTTTTGTTATTGACCAAATACTTCTTTTCCACCATAATTTGCTAAGAAATTCTTAAAAAAATCAGACAATGTGATTTTATGGATTTTTTTCTCATTATGTCTCTCATAGCTGAGGTATACCTATGATGAAGATTACAGGCCTCTCATCTTTTTAGGTGGGAGAACTTGCACAACTGCTGGCTGACAATACTTTTTTGCCCCACTGTATATACTTAAAGAGTAGCTCCCACAATGTAACAAAATAATGTTTCTGTCCCTGCCTATTTCCCATCTATCTCTAACCCCATCCCTGCCTGTGAAAATGTTTTTAACCCCATAGAAATATATTTTTGTCTGCTTGGTAGTGTGCTCACTTACCAGGCAGACTTCCCCAGCAGGCACAGCGTCACTGATGCCTGCTGGGGGGGCCAAATTCTGCCCTTAGCTAATCAATGCTGCGCTCCCATCGGGAGTGCGCATAGATTAGCGGCCAATAGCATGGCAGCTCACCGCCGAGACCCGGCACCGAAACAAAGTACAGGAAGGTGAAATAAGATATCACTTGCGGTCCTGGACCATCGGCGCAGCACTGAGATTCAGTGCCGTGCTGCCTCCAGATTGTACATGTCGGGGGCGGGCAGCCAATGAGCGCAGGCAGCTGCAAGGCCAGGCAGCCAGTGAGCTCAGCCCAGGCTTTCACAGCGTTTGCTCCCGCCTGTCTGATTGGACAGGCAGGGAGTGAGCGCAGGCTGACTGAATTAGGACCGATTGCCCGGCCAGCATCGGTCCGAATTCAGTTGTGACGTCACGGCAGGCTGCAGCCGGCCACTAGGAGGGAGACCCCTTGTAGCCGGTTTTCAAATGTAAAATAAAATATTTTAAACAAAAAAAAAATAATGAAAGTATATTAGAGATATGTTGTAGTACATAAGTACGACAACATATAAAAAAAAAGGTTGGTGACAGTGCCCATTTAAATAAGTTGATTGTATCCCCCCCCCCCCCCCCCTTAAACATCTCTTAAGACTAAACAAATTAAATGCTTTTAATCTTTCCCCATAGCAAAGATGTTCCATGGCCCCTATTAGTTTAATTGTGCATCTCTGTACTCTTTATAGTTCTAACACGTCCCTTTTATGAACCGGTGCGAGTTCGAATCATAGATCACCGCTCTCTGGGTACGGTGCTTAAGCCAGTTTTTAATCCAGTTACAAACTAAAATTTTTAAACCAATTTTTTATTTAGCTATCAGACGTCTATGAGGGACAGTATCAAACGCTTTTGCAAAATCCCAAAACACTATATCCACGACCACTCCTTTCTCCAGGCTTCTGCTTTAGGCTACATCTTGTCATTTATACCCCATATGTATTCCTGTACATAGTCACTTCGCTTACTGGTCTACAATTTCCTGGGGAAAACTAAAAGCAATTTTTGAAAATTGATTTCATATTTGCCTTGCGCCAGTCCCTCGGCACAATACCAGACAACAGAATCTCTAAATATTATCATGATAAATTATTTAATTTTTACCCACCTATTTAGAGCTTAAAGGGAAGATATAATCACCTTCATGCTGCTTAAACCACAATTTATTGAGGCGGTCCCTGGCAGTTTCTTACCACCCCACTAACCTTCATTGATGCATTTTTCCTTGTTGTGGTTCAGGCAGCAAGAAAAGTGATGACACATTCCCTTTAAAGCTTAAAAAAAATTACAGTCATTATGCGAAGACAACCTACAGGAATCAGCCATTTAAACCTCACTTGAACAAGTTCAGATCCATCTTAGGTTCCCAAATATATACTGAATTGCACAGTTCTAGAAAGAAATAGCTTTAGCACTTCAAATGAAAGGACAATTCCGTTAAAAGTGAAGGGGAAAAAAAGGGAAAAATAATGCCAACACATCCATCAAGTTGTGGGTGTGAGGCCACCACATGACAGCAGGCTGCTCTAGTGAGAGCTCCAACACTGACAGTACATGTGGCCTGATGAAACCACAGCCCTAACTCCGTTCTGGGTAAAACCCAGGAATACTCATCAGACAGCTGAATCAACCATTCTGTGTCTCAACCGTGCAGTGCTGAGTCTTATCCAACAAACTGTGAGAAACGTACAAGTCTATAAAATAAGCATGCAAATACTGCCACATGCCTGCATGGCAACGCAGAGGATCCAATAGCCCATGAACAAGCTAAGTCTTCAAAACAATTAACTATCAAATGCAGAATAAACTTACACTAAGGGCTCGTTCACACAAGCGGATTTAATTTCAAACTCGCAGGGGGTTTTCTGCTGAGAGTTTAAAAAGGGACAGGCTCTCCCCAGAAAATTTTCAGTAGTGGAATCTCTGCCGAAAATCTGTTGCGGAAAGCCGGCCCCTTTCAAGTCCCATAGACTTGTTGCCAAGACCATCATTAGAGGTTTGCTTTACCAGTTTACATCTACATTATAAAAGTAAGTGGCATTGCTGGTGATACAGATTGTAGTTCATGTCATAATCACAACTGCTTTCCAAACACTGCTTTAAAGGGGTACTCCACTGGAAAACATGTTTTATTATATCAACTGGTGCCAGAAAGTTGAACAGATTTGTAAATTACTTCTATAAAAAAAATTTTTTTTAATCCTTCCAGTATTTATCAGCTGTACTATTCTCAACAGGAAGTTCTTTTCTTTTTGAATTTCCTTTCTGTCTGACCACAGTGCCCTCTGCTGACACCTCTGTCCATTTTAGGAACTGTCCAGAGTACAAGCAAATCCCCAAAGCAAACCACTCCTGCTCTGGACAGTTCCTGACATGGACAGAGGTGTCAGCAGAGAGCACTGTGATCAGACAGAAAGGAAATTCAAAAAGAAAAGAACTTCCTGTGGGTCATACAGCAGCTCATAAGTACTGGAAGGATTAAGATTTTTGAATAGAAGTAATTTACAAATCTGTATAACTTTCTGGAAAAAGGTTTTCCAGTGGAGCACCCCTTTAATGGGTTATTAAATGTTATCAATGTTCTCAAATAAATGATCTAATAGCTTAAAGGGAATGTATCATCAGAAAATGACCGATTGTTAAATTTACATTTTTAAGTTAAATATATTTAGACATTTTTGGTGGTATTTTTTGTAATCTTCCATCTTACTATATCTATATTATTAAATAATCCTAAAATTCTGCAGTTTTTATTCTGTTAACTGGGCTTAAATTAAAGGGGTATTCTGGGCAAAGACATCTTATCTACTATCCAAAGGATAGGGGATAAGATGTCCGATCGCGGGGGGCCCCGCTGCCAGGACCCCCGCAATCTCCCTGCAGCACCCACATTCTATGAGGAGCTGCATCTCTAGTTTCGGAAACCTCCGGGTTTCTGGAACTGGAGACATGATGTAATGCCACGCCCCCTCCATTCATATCTATGGGAGGGGGAGTGCTGGCAGTCAAGGCCCCCCGTGATCAGACATCTTATCCCCTATCCTTTGGATAGGGGATAAGCAGTTTTTTGCCCGGAATACCCCTTTAAGCTGAGCCTTGCTGTTCTCTCTGTGATAAGGAGGAGATTGTTGATGCATCACTAAATTGAGCTGTTGCATTAACAGCATAGTGCAGGTCATGGGAGGGGATCTTGGGACAGGATAAGGTTAGGCCTTCTGGCTGAACAGTGAGGCCTATAGCAAGAGGGAATCTATTTTTGTTATGGGGCCCCACAATTTCTAGTTACGCCAGTTTCCAATCATATCCGTTTTTTGGCCTGGACTGCATTCAGTCTGAAAATTACCCGACCAGAGTCACTAGCTGATTTCTACTTATTGAAATGAATGGGGCACGGAATGGGCCTGGCAGTATACCTATGAAATTCTCCAGTCGAAATCAGCAGGCGGAGAGTGGAAACAATGTGAATTAACCCTAAACTGTTTTTTAGTTTTTTTTTCCTCTTGTGCATCAGTTTAACTGTGATTAGACATTAGAAAGAGAAATTCAACTCACGTGTGCGACTTGAACAAAGCCTGGTCTTGGGGTTTCTTCATAACCATGTCAAAAATATATCTAGAATGGTGAGTGCAAAGAAACAGCGCTCGGCACAGCTGACAAGTATAGCCCGTAGACAAACAAGCTGTCGGGTCTTCACAACTCAATGAGCAGTATGGGGTGCTCTATTCCAAAGAAGCAAGTCCAGAGGCAATCCAACGTATAGAAATATAAGAATGGAACTCACCCGTCTGGCAGTAAAGTAGTAGTGTATTTATTGTGTAAAATCAAGCATACACAAACCGGCATCACAGGAGCGGCACCTTGGGAGAGGGACACCGAAGCAAAGTGGGCGATAGCCCAGGAACCTGCGTTTGTTGGTGGTGTGAGATCTACTTTTTGCCCCCCGCTTGCGCCAGGTAGCAGCCTTGACCTCTTCCAGCACAAGGTTCTGGAGGAGGTCAAGGCACTCAGATATCGGGAGGACCTTTCCAGCCTGACCACTGATGAAAAACTAGCTCTAAGTTCTTTAAGCTCCCTTAAAGGTGGAGTGTTCAAAAAATAAGATAAGGGGGGGAACAGTCAATGACTGAGTAGTACTACGTTCAAGAATCCCTAAGCCAGTTGCAAAATTCTGATAATTATGAACCATTGAGCAACAATCCAACCCAGCATTATACTCAGAAATTACGCACTATGCTCAGGTCTTTTGTGGAAAAAAGCGTACTTTCTCAAAAAACAGCCATTAAACTTTTGCCAGGAATTAAAACTTACCCCTGTTGGTATTTTCTGGCAAAAGTACACAAAACTTTGGGTCCTCCAGACAAAAGGCTTCAGGAAGCCCACAGCTAGGAACTCACTCCTGCACTTCGAAAGTTATCATCCTTCTAATGTAAAGACCGCAGTACCGTATGGTCAATATTTAAGTCTGCGACGTATTAATAGAACGGATGATTCTTTCCAAGTTCAGGTGTCAGAGTTAAAGGGGTACTCCGGTGCTTAGACATCTTATCCCCTATCCAAAGGATAGGGGATAAGATGCCTGATCGCTGGAGTCCTGCCGCTGGGGACCCCCGGGATCTTGCACGCGGCACCCCATTTGTAATCAGTCTCCGTGTTTGCTCTGGGTCTGATTACCAGCGACCACACGGCCGGCGGCGTGTGACGTCACGCCTCCGCCCTCGTGTGACGTCACGCTCCTCAATGCAAGCCTACGGGAGGGGGCGTAATAGCTGTCACACCCCCTCCCATAGGCTTGCATTGAGGGGCGGAGAGTGACGTCACATGGGAGGGGAGGCGGGACGTCCCATGCCGCCGGCCGTGTGGTCGCCGGTAATCAGACCCGGAGGGAACACGCTCTGGGGACTGATTACAAACAAGGTGCCGCATGCAAAAAATTCCGGGGGTCACCAGCGGCGGGACTCCCGCGATCAGGCATCTTATCCCTTATCCTTTGGATAGGGGATAAGATGTCTAAGCACTGGAGTACCCCTTTAAGCGCGAGATTGAGGCAGAGAGGTTATCCTCAGAAAATATTGGATAGCGGTTTGAAAAGGGAAGAAACTCAGGATCGCATGACTCTGTTGAGGGGAGGAAGTAGAGGTAACAAAAGAGCCACCCTTAATTGGAGGGCAAGATCATTTCTCCTTCTCATATAGTTCACTTGCTAACATCATCAGAGAGTCCGTTAGGAAAAGCTGGTACCTCATACAAAAAGACCCCCAGTTATCCGAAATTGTTAGTGACAAACCAATGGTCACCTTCAGGAAAACCAAAAATTTTGGGGATATCATAACTTGTAGCAGGTACTGTTCACAGCCAAAAGATAGTGTTTGGCTTTCCTCGGCCACACCAAAAGGCAACCACAGATGTGGTAATTCCAACTGGTGCGGCTTTTTGAAAAGGGGCAGAAATTTTTCCCTGGAAAGTATATCCTTTTAAGTCAGGGACTTCATTTGCTGCCAGATTTTATATAGGCATCACTATACATCCTGTTCACTCTATTCCGTGAACACATCCATTCAATTGAAACACAGTAGGGGTCTCCCAGACTTATCCAACATGTCCGAGAGCAGCATTCAGGCAACATAACAATGTTGAAATTTATCGGCTTAGAACAAATACAGTTGGGAATCGGAAGTGACAGAAAAAACTCCTCCGTCAAAAAGAAGCCAGGTGGATCCTGAGGCAAAAGCTCAGGGACTGGCTGGCTTAAATGACAAAATAGATTACAGTGTTTTTCTCTAAGCCTTTATTGCACTGCATTGCATATCTACTGTTTGCATGTTTAAATTGTCTTTTATCTATTACTTGCACATGAAGAGTTAAAGCATACACCTGCTCACGCCGCTGCCGATTTATACACCGGCAATGACGTGCAGTAGGGTGGGGTCAGATGAAGCACGTGAGGCGTGCGAAATAGCTATCACCCACTTGCCTTTGGCGTCCCTCTCCCAAGGTGCCGCTCCTGTGATGCCAGTTTGTGTATGCTTGATTTTGCACAATAAATACTACTTTACAGCCAGACGGGTGAGTGCCATTCTTATATTTCTATACGTTGGCTATCTAGACTGGTGTGAGTGAGGTAAAACATCCTGTCAAACTGGTCCTGTCGATGTAAACAACTTCTCAACATAAAAGGTCAGAGGAGGAGGTCTAGAATGGTTCTGATGGACAGGCAGTGCAGTTAGAAAAACTGTAGCAGAATGAAACACTGGTGCTCTAAGTAACGTGCTGAATGTACAATTTGTTGTTCCTCAGCACGGAACATGGTGTGGGGAGTGTAATTTGGCACACACTGGGTCCTCCGATTCCTGCAAATGGATGTTTGGACATAAGGGCTCATCTAAGCATTGTGTTCAAACAAGTTCATCTCTTCATGGTAGCTATTTTATCTCAATGGTAGAATGACACTTAGCAGGACAATACACGGAGCCACAAAGGGTAGTATGGATATAGATTGGTTCCAGAAACACAACAGTGGGTTTTCCTTGCTTCCCCGACCTTCACAATCCCCTAATTTAATCCTACAGAGATTCTTTGGGACATAGTAGAACAGGCTGAAGTCCAAAGGCCAATGGAGGTCGCATGGCTACTAGATGGGGGGTGTCTAATAAGCTGACTATTTAGGGTGCACAGTTAAGCAGATAAGTGATCTTCACTGGGAGCCTGGGAGCTTGAAACCAAATCTGTGCACTCTTAAGACAAATATTAAAGATTTTATGTTGCATATGGATCAAGTAAAACAAAACACAAAACAAAAAACTACTTTTATAAAGGAGTTTATAATAAAAAATGTTTTTAAAAAGTGGTTACTTTAGTTCTGTCACAATGGTAAGAATCTTGCTCTTGGATTATTTTACTGAAGCTCTTTGTGTTCCCTTGATAATGTTTGAGAAATTGTTCAGTTAGGTCTTGATGTTCCCTTGGCAAACTTTGGGGGAGTTATAGTCTCGGATTTTAATGTTCCTTTACCAAACGGATGATGCATTCTATGCTGGGTTTAGGATGAGTGGCTACACAAAAGGTCACTATTAATCATTACAATTAAAGCAAACCTGGCACGGATTTATGCTGCCATATTTAAAAGCGGTTTAACTATATATCCCAACAGGATGCAGTGAAGCCACAATGCTATATGGAGGAGGCAGCACAAGTGCAAAATACTGGGAAATAGCAAATAAGATGCCTATTAACCATGAAGGTGGGCAGCTGCTTGGTATCATACTTGCAGATAATGCTTTTATAGGGTGTCAACCTCACAGCACATTGTGTACTTAAAAGGTTGTGGAAACCCCACCTAATAGGCTATAAGCGAGCATGGCAATCCACTGTGGTGGTAGCCAGAAGGCTTACCTCTCCTTCCCTGGCTGCCGTGGATCTGTATTTGATTGAGGCAGCCTGGAGCAGGCTCAATCAAATGAGCACAGATCACACAGATCAATGGAGTTCAATAAAACTGCATTGATCTGTATGAGGAATAAACTTATTTGGTATTGGCATGTGCATAATTGTACCAACTATTAAAATATAACATATATCCCGTACAGTCAATGGCATTAACATAAAAAATACCAAACCACAGAATTGCGTTTTTTTTATAACATCGTATTCAGAAAAAAAAAAAAGGAAAAGCGATCAAAAGGTCAGATCAATACCAAAATTGTATCGGTAAGAACAGCAGATTACGGCGCTAAAAATGAGCCCTCATATAGCCTAGTATGCTGAAAAATAAATATGTTATAGGGCAATAAAATGTTATATGGCAATAAAAAATAAAAATCTAAAAAGTTTAGAATATTACATTAGTAAAACATGACAGAAACTAAACAAATTTGGTATTGCTGTAATCAGGATGACCTAAAGTATCAAAATACCATGTAAGTCAGAGCACAAGGTGAATGGTGTAAAAAATAAAAAACCCAAATTCGAAATTTCACCGCACATATCATGTTATAGAAACATAAAAGGTGTCATCACACAGTACAATTGGTCCAGCAAAAAACAAGCCCTCATATGGGTCTGTAGATGGAAAAATAGGAGTTATGGCTATTATAGGACGAGGAGGAAAAATGAAGGTGCAAAAACTAAAAATAACAAAGACCTTATCACGGATTAATTTGGTTAAAATTATTTTGTGTACCAGGACAGGTAGATTTTGCTCTGTATTAGTTGGATAAGTAGTTTTTTAAATAAAATTTCCACACCCGTTTATTACATGCTGCTCTCATATTGGGCAGCGTAAACCATCTGACAGGTCTTCTTTCAGATATAGAGAACACTTACAAGGGTTGTCCAGCTTTGAAAAACTGATGGCCTAACCTCAGAGCCACGAATACTACAGGGTGGGCCATTTATATGGATACACCTTAATAAAATGGGAATGGTTGGTGATATTAACTTCCTGTTTGTGCCACATTAGTATATGTGAGGGGGGAAACTTTTCAACAAACTTTTCAAAATGTATACTAACAACCTGTTAGTTTTTGATATTATGCTGAGAAGCAATCAGATCATTATACTAGATTGCAGATGTGCACCATGTGTTTTTCTACTCGAATTCACACTGTGATTTCTATCCCCTCCTTTTTTTTTTTTTTAACATGTGCTGCACTCTTCCCCACCCCCTCAGCCCAACCCTATAAAAGTAGTAGTTAGCTACACATGGGGCATTTCTTTCCTAGCAGCCTCCCAGTCTGACTGGGAGAGCATGGCAAGTGAGCGATTACACCTTGTTCACACTGGTGTGGTGCTGTGCGGTGTCCGTTGCTGCCATGGTGCCGTGTCTGCGGGGGGGGGGAGGGTGTGCGGCCCACAGACTGGTTTGAGTGGCATTGGGGCTGCTCTGCCGGTGGGTCGTTCCCCCCTGTGGGCATTGATGTCGCGGCGGTGGTGGTGGTCGCCGCCCAGTGCTGCGCCATTTTATGCTAGGGACGTTAGGGACTAGGGATCGACCGATATCGTTTTTTTAGGGCCGATACCGATAATCGGTGCAGGTTAGGGCCGATAGCCGATAACTTATACCGATATTCGGGTATAAGTTATCGGCTATTTAACCCCCTGCGACACCGCTGCAGATCATTGATTTAAAGCGGGCGCTTTAAATCAATGATCTGCAGTGGCTTTTGCGGGGCCATAGGCCGCCGCCGCCGCCACCACCCGATTCTCTCCCCTTACCTGCCAGGGTGCTCCGGGCCATCCATCCATCGTTCCTGTAGCGTCCGGTGGTGTTCCGGGTGGAGGGTGGTCCGGTCCGGGCTGTCCTTCTCCGGCGGTCATCTTCTCCACTCCGGGCAGGCTCCGGCCTAGTACGCTGCATAGACGTCGCTGCGCAGTGACGCCCCGTGCGCAGCGACGCACCTGACGTCACGGCGTAGCGGCGTCTATGCAGCGTACTAGGCCGGAGCCTGCCCGGAGTGGAGAAGAAGACCGTGGGAGAAGAAGGACAGCCCGGACCGGACCACCCTCCACCCGGAACGCCCCCGGACGCTACAGAAACGATGGATGGATGGCCCGGACCACCCCCATTACGGGTAAGTTTAATTTTTTTATTGACTGGGAGGGTGGGGGAGGGGCCCGACCGGTATAGGAAAAAATCCATACCGGTATACGGCCTAGCATCACGGTGGGGGGGTGCGGTGGGTCGGCGGTGCGGTGGGTTGAGGGTCGCGGTGCGGTGGGGGCGGTGCGGGGGGCGGGGCATTATCGGCTTATCGGCAAGATAATTGCCGATACCGATAATGCCCAAAATCGTGATTATCGGCCGATAATATCGGCCATACCGATAATCGGTCGATCCCTATTAGGGACCCACTCTTAATAGGTGACCTTGACGTGGCGAGTGGGCTTGTACTTTTTGATCAAAAATGTATACTAACAACCTGTTAATTTTTGATATTATGCTGAGAAGCAATCAGATCATTATACAAGATTGTAGATGTGCACCATGTCTGTTTTTCTACCCGAATTCATGGGTGGTGACCACGTCAGCCATTTTGAAATCGGCCATTTTGAATCCAACCTTTGTTTTTTCAATAGGAAGAGGGTCATATGACACATCAAACTTATTGGGAATTTCACAAGAAAAACAACGACGTGCTTGGTTTTAATGTAACTTTATTCTTTCATTAGTTTTTTACAGTTTCTGACCACTTATAAAATGTGTTGAAAGTGCTGCCCATTGTGTTGGATTGTCAATGCAACCCTCTTCTCCCACTCTTCACACACTGATAGTAACACCGCAGGAGAAATGCTAGCACAGGCTTCCAGTATCCGTAGTTGCAGGTGTTGCAGAATGGGCAAAACTAAAATTGGAACAGGACCCTCAGTTTACGTAGAAGACTTTGTTGAGTGATGAGGCAAACTTTTATGTGAATGGTGAAGTTAACAAACAAAACCACCGCTATTGGTCTGACACTAACCACATTGAAGCGCATAGACGTAACTTGTGTAGACGTTACTTGTCTGGGGTAAAGGAAATATGTTAGAACAAAAACACATAAATCAAGGGACAACATATTTCATATGCAAATATATTTATTCAAGTAGAACAAAAGTTTCATATAACAACTGTTGGGGGCCAGTGGTGTTTACATATATATAGAAAAATAGTGTAGATGGGATCACGGATGGCCAGGGGAAGACTAGTCTTTCCCTATATAGTGGCCCTGCCTAGCGGTACTGCAGGTCCCCTGTCCTTGTGACCTGGGCCTACACTGGAACCTCCTAGTGACCCTAGGTTACAGAGGGGACAATCAGTCCTAGTACTGTATCACTAAGGAACAGTTGGGCTTGGCCCATATCCCATATGATACATACAGAATTAGACATACATGTGGTAAAATACAGTACAGTATCTAGACCCGAGGGTTGTATCCAGGGGTATATAGAAGTATTCACTTTACAGACCCACAGTTAATATGTGTTGGATAACTGCAGGTACAAATATGCATTTGACAGAGATAGCATTAATCCAACGCTTTTTCGCTAATCCGTGTGGCTACAGATAGCTCATCAGGGATTATAGTTAGCGAATACTGTAAACATAGGGTCATGAGGGACCACACAAGGGGTACAAGTGCATAATCACATGTAAATGAAGCAATGTACAGTGGATATACTCATATGATGATATATTGACAGTGACACACTGCTCTGGACAGCTGCGTACAGGTGGCAATCTAGAATAGAAGATACATAGGAAGGTGTTATGGCTGTCTACTTACTACAATTTGTAGGTATATGGGGGGGGGGGAAACTGCTGAAAGGTAGAGATTACCTTAAGTCAGGGTGCTTGATGACACCTGTCTATGTGGTGAGGGGAGTCTCCACTCCGACGTAGAATGAGTAGATAGGATCTAAAACAATAACCGGGTGTCTAGATTAAATAGTTTATTTAGTAGGTTTTGGCTGAGAGGTGGGGGGGGTGTGGGGGGGGGGGGGGGGGGGGAAGGGGGGGAAGGGGGGGAGAGAGAGAGAGAGAGAGGGGAGAGAGGAGGAGGAGTAGGGGGGGGGGGGGAGGGAGGGAAGAGGGGATAGATAGTAGTAAGCATATGTTACCTTTTACATGGGTATGCCCGTTTGATAGGGTTAGATGTCGAGGATGATCGTCATACGGGAGCGACAGGGTCTAGGTATAAATAATATGCGATGAGGAGGGTGGGAATAGGGGGCAGGAGAGGGGGGGGGGAGGAGAGGAGGGAGGGGGGGGAGAGGAAGGGATAGTGGGGGAACAGGAAGGGAGGAGAGAGTAAAGGGGGGTGGAGATGGTTAAGTGATGGGGTACGTAGAGGTAGGTATAGGTCGTACCTGATGATGGGATCCCACAGGTGCGTGATATAGTCCGGTCTGGGGGCCCCCCGAGGGGAGTTTTAGGAAGGAGGATGATGTCCAGATTATGTATTCCCGGAGAAATGGGAGGGATCGGATGAAGGAAACGGGATGGGTGAGTATGTCCTAATGGCGAGAGAACAAACAAGGGTGAGATCAGTGGTTCTGAACGGTAACCATAGCAGACACATAACTTGGTGTGAAGCATATCCCTGATTTGAGCCTTATGATGCGGAGGGGGTGGGGGGGGGGGAGGGGGCAGAGGAGGGAAGGAGAGGGGTGGCCGTGTTAGGGGTGGGGTATAATGACCCCTATGGTGCGAGTGGGGGGGGGGGGGAAAAGGGTGGTGCGTATATCCCGCTATACATGACATACCAATATAGGTAATTATAATGTTGCTTATAGTTATGCAGTTAATAATTGGTGGGGCTGTCTGCGGGATGTGATACTGGATAGGGGGAATGGGGAATATCTCCTTGGTTAGTGTCAGCATTGGTAAAGCGAGAGGGACCAATTGTATATAGGTATAGTTTGCTAGGTATTGATAATGAGGCAGTACCGATGTGTAAGAGATGTATATCAACAAATAGGGTATACCCTATTTGTTGATATACATCTCTTCCACATCAGTACTGCCTCATTATCAATACCTAGCAAACTATACCTATATACAATTGGTCCCTCTCGGCTTTACCAATGCTGATACTAACCCAATGAGATATTCCCCATTCCCCCTATCCAGTATCACATCCAGCAGACAGCCCCACCAATTATTAACTGCATAACTATAAGCAACATTATAATTACCTATATTGGTATGTCATGTATAGCGGGATATACGCACCACCCTTTTCCCCCCCCACTCGCACCATAGGGGTCATTATACCCCACCCCTAACACGGCCACCCTCTCCTTCCCTCCTCTGCCCCCTCCTCCCCTCCCCCCCCCCCCTCCGCATCATAAGGCTCAAATCAGGGATATGCTTCACACCAAGTTATGTGTCTGCTATGGTTACCATTCAGAACCACTGATCTCACCCCTTGTTTGTTCTCTCGCCATTAGGACATACTCACCTATCCCGTTTCCTTCATCCGATCCCTCCCATTTCTCCGGGAATACATAATCTGGACATCATCCTCCTTCCTAAACTCCCCTCGGGGGGCCCCCAGACCGGACTATATCACGCACCTGTGGGATCCCATCATCAGGTACGACAAATACCTACCTCTACGTACCCCATCACTTAACCATCTCCACCCACACCCCCCCCTTTACTCTCTCCTCCCTTCCTGTTCCCCCACCATCCCTTCCTCTCCTCCCCCCCCCTCCCTCCTCTCCTCCCCCCCCCTCCCTCCTCTCCTCCCCCCCCCTCTCCTGCCCCCTATTCCCACCCTCCTCATCGCATATTATTTATACCTAGACCCTGTCGCTCCCGTATGACGATCATCCTCGACATCTAACCCTATCAAACGGGCATACCCATGTAAAAGGTAACATATGCTTACTACTATCTATCCCCTCTTCCCTCCCTCCCCCCCTACTCCTCCTCCTCTCTCCCCTCCTCTCTCTCCCCCCCCCTTCCCCCCCCCCCCCCACCTTTCAGCCAAAACCTACTAAATAAACTATTTAATCTAGACACCCGGTTATTGTTTTAGATCCTATCTACTCATTCTACGTCGGAGTGGAGACTCCCCTCACCACATAGACAGGTGTCATCAAGCACCCTGACTTAAGGTAATCTCTACCTTTCAGCAGTTCCCCCCCCCCCCCCCCCATATACCTACAAATTGTAGTAAGTAGACAGACATAACACCTTCCTATGTATCTTCTATTCTAGATTGCCACCTGTACGCAGCTGTCCAGAGCAGTGTGTCACTGTCAATATATCATATGAGTATATCCACTGTACATTGCTTCATTTACATGTGATTATGCACTTGTACCCCTTGTGTGGTCCCTCATGACCCTATGTTTACAGTATTCGCTAACTATAATCCCTGATGAGCTATCTGTAGCCACACGGAATTAGCGAAACGCGTTGGATTAATGCTATCTCTGTCAAATGCATATTTGTACCTGCAGTTATCCAACACATATAACTGTGGGTCTGTAAAGTGAATACTTCTATATACCCCTGGATACAACCCTCGGGTCTAGATACTGTACTGTATTTTACCACATGTATGTCTAATTCTGTATGTATCATATGGGATATGGGCCAAGCCCAACTGCTCCTTAGCGACACAGTACTAGGACTGATTGTCCCCTCTGTAACCTAGGGTCACTAGGAGGTTCCAGTGTAGGCCCAGGTCACAAGGACAGGGGACCTGCAGTACGCTAGGCAGGGCCACTATATAGGGAAAGACTAGTCTTCCCCTGGCCATCCGTATCCCATCTACACTATTTTTCTATGTATATGTAAACACCACTGGCCCCCAACAGTTGTTATACGAAACTTTTGTTCTACATGAATAAATATATTTGCATATGAAATATGTTGTCCTTGATTTACTAACCCACATTGGATAGATCCCTCCAAGACTGTTGGAACATAACAATTGATGGTATGGTGTGGTATATGGGGTACAAAAATAATGGGGCCATTCTTCATCAATGAAACCTCAAGGCCACTGGATATGTGAAATTTCTACATGATGATGTGTTTCCCTCTTTATGGACTGAAGGTGGAACGTTCCCTGAGTTTTTCCAGCAAGATGGTGCACCACCACATTATGGGTGTCAGGTCCGAGCATCCCTAGATGAACAGTTTCCTGGAAAGTGGATTGGTCGTCGTGGGCCAGTTGAATGGCCTCCAAGGTCTACCGATTTGACCCCCTTAGACTTTTATCTTTGGGGTCATCTGAAGGCAATTGTCTATGCTGTGAAGATACGAGATGTGCAGCACCTGAAACTACGGATACTGGAAGCCTGTGCTAGCATTTCTCCTGCGGTGTTGCTATCAGTGTGTGAAGAGTGGGAGAAGAGGGTTGCATTGACAATCCAACACAATGGGCAGCACTTTCAACACATTTTATAAGTGGTCAGAAACTTGTAAAAAACTAATGAAAGAATAAAGTTATGTTAAAACCAAGCACATCATTGTTTTTCTTGTGAAATTCCCAATAAGCTTGATGTGTCACATGACCCTCTTCCTATTGAAAAAACAAGAGTTGGATTCAAAATGGCCAACTTCAAAATGGCCGCCATGGTCACCACCGATCTTGAAAAGTTTCCCCCCTCACATATACTAATGTGCCACAAACAGGAAGTTAATATCACCAACCATTCCCATTTTATTAAGGTGTATCCATATAAATGGCCCACCCTGTAGATCGACCAGGGCCAGATTACTGTGTCCCTGCAAATCAGCTCTTCAGCACCACAGACACTTCAGTGTCCTTTACATTGCAGCACTAGTACAGTGATAAGTTTCAAGCAGAAATAAACTGTAGTGGCACGGCAAGGTACCACCACAATATTCCATTCTACTGAAAGTATGATTTAATACTGATGGCCTATCCTGAGGAAAGGTTGTCAATTTAAGAAACATCAGCTTTTGTGATCCATTCAGGTATGGTGAATTTTCATAGTTTAAAACGGGTATTCCGGTGGAAAACAAACACTTTCTAATGAACTGGTGTCAGAAAGTTAAACAGATTTGTAAATTACTTTTATATAAGTATCTTAATCCTTACCGTACTTAATCAGCTGCTGTATGCTTCAGGGAAAGTTGTATAGTTCTTTTCTGTCTGACCACAGTGCTCTCTGCTGACACCTCTGTCCAAATCAGGAACTATCCAGAGCAGGAGGGGTTTGCTATGGGGATTTGTTCCTGCTCCAGTCAGTTCCTGACACGGACAGAGGTGTCAGCAGACAGCACTGTGGTGAGACTGGAAAGAACTACACAACTTCCTCTGGAATATACAGCAGCTGACAAGTACTGGAAGAATTAAGATTTTTAGATAGAAGTAATTTACAAAACTTTTTTGGCACCAGTTGATTTTTAAAAAGCAGCCCTTTAAGGGATCATTTTTAAACATGATAAACTCATGCTGGGCCGTCGGGCTCTGCTATGTGGAGTTCCAGCAGCAATTACATGAGTCTTAGAAGGGAAAAATACTGCACTATTTTTTTTTTCCGGCAAACGACCAGATTTCAAATGGACCCCATTCAAGTCAATGGTAACTGTTGGGACCCGGTGGTGAGTCCGTTGTGCTTCAACCCATGTTTGGGGCTACTCAGTGCAAAAAAAGAGCCGGACAGACCCTTAAAGGGGTACTCTGCCCCTAGACATCTTATCCCCTAACCATAGACTTGCATTGAGGGGGCGTGGTGTGATGTCATGAGGGTGCAGGGGTATGACATCACGAGCTCCCGGCGCCGGATCCAGCATTCGGGAAAGTTTGTTCCCCCTTTAACACTGGCTGGTAAAAATAAGAAAACAGTTACAAGATAAAAGGTGGAGTTCATCTATTTGCTATGATAAATGTATATTATGGTTAGTCTACAAACATCTTAAATATACATTGCATTTACAAAAAGTCTTCAGACACTTTCACTTCACATTCTGTTACGTTGAGTGCCAAAATAAAAAAATTTAAAAATGTTACCCCCCATCATTCTGGGCTCAATACCCCATAATGACAAAGTGAACACAGGTAGTTAGAAATCTTTGCTAATTAATTGAAAAGAAAAATAGTATTAAGACCCACTGTGCTCTTAGGAACTTTTAGTGCAGCCAGTTTTGAAGTAAATTCCCCATAGCAAACATCTTCTAAACTGGGCGTTTCCCAAGACACGTGTGATCAGAGAGCACTGAGACAGAAAAGAACAACCTTAACTTCAGAAGCTCATAAGTACTGAAAGGATTAAGATTTTTTAATAGAAGTAATTTACAAATCTGTTTAACTATCTGGAGCCAGTTGATATATTAAAAAAAAAAAGTTTTTTCCTGGAATACCCCTTTAACCCCTTAACCCCTTAAGGACGCAGGACGTAAATGTACGTCCTGGTGAGGTGGTACTTAACGCACCAGGACGTACATTTACGTCCTAAGCATAACCGCGGGCATCGGAGCGATGCCCGTGTCATGCGCGGCTTATCCCGGCTGCTAATCGCAGCCAGGGACCCGCCGGCAATGGCCGACGCCCGCGATCTCGCGGGCGTCCGCCATTAACCCCTCAGGTGCCGGGATCAATACAGATCCCGGCATCTGCGGTGGTTCGCGATTTAAATGAACGATCGGATCGCCCGCAGCGCTGCTGCGGGGATCCGATCATTCATAACGCCGCACGGAGGTCCCCTCTCCTTCCTCCGTGCGGCTCCCGGCGTCTCCTGCTCTGGTCTGTGATCGAGCAGACCAGAGCAGGAGATGACCGATAATACTGATCTGTTCTATGTCCTATACATAGAACAGATCAGTATTAGCAATCATGGTATTGCTATGAATAGTCCCCTATGGGGACTATTCAAGTGTAAAAAAAAATGTAAAAAAATGTAAAAGTAAAAGTAAAAAAAAAAGTGAAAAATCCCCTCCCCCAATAAAAAAGTAAAACGTCCGTTTTTTCCTATTTTACCCCCAAAAAGCGTAAAAAACATTTTTTATAGACATATTTGGTATCGCCGCGTGCGTAAATGTCCGAACTATTAAAATAAAATGTTAATGATCCCGTACGGTGAACGGCGTGAACGAAAAAAAATTAAAAAAGTCCAAAATTCCTACTTTTTTAATACATTTTATTAAAAAAAAAATTATAAAAAATGTATTAAAAGTTTTTTATATGCAAATGTGGTATCAAAAAAAAGTACAGATCATGGCGCAAAAAATGAGCCCTCATACCGCTGCTTATACGGAAAAATAAAAAAGTTAGAGGTCATCAAAATAAAGGGATTATAAACGTACTAATTTGGTTAAAAAGTTTGTGATTTTTTTTAAGCGCAACAATAATATAAAAGTATATAATAATGGGTATCATTTTAATCGTATTGACCCTCAGAATAAAGAACACACGTCATTTTTACCATAAATTGTACGGCGTGAAAACGAAACCTTCCAAAATTAGCAAAATTGCGTTTTTCGTTTTAATTTCCCCACAAAAATAGTGTTTTTTGGTTGCGCCATACATTTTATGATATAATGAGAGATGTCATTACAAAGGACAACTGGTCGCGCAAAAAACAAGCCCTCATACTAGTCTGTGGATGAAAATATAAAAGAGTTATGATTTTTAGAAGGCGAGGAGGAAAAAATGAAAACGTAAAAATTAAATTGTCTGAGTCCTTAAGGCCAAAATGGGCTGAGTCCTTAAGGGGTTAAGGACCGGAGGTTTTTCCGTTTTTGCATTTTCGTTTTTTGCTCCTTGCCTTTAAAAAATCATAACTCTTTCAAATTTACACCTAAAAATCCATATGATGGCTTATTTTTTGCGCCACCAATTCTACTTTGTAATGACGTCAGTCATTTTGCCCAAAAATCTATGGTGAAGCGGGAAAAAAAAATCATTGTGCGACAAAACTGGAAAAAAAACGCTGTTTTGTAACTTTTGGGGGCTTCCGTTTCTACGTAGTACATTTTTCGGTAAAAATGACACCTGATATGTATTCTGTAGGTCCATACGATTAAAATGATACCCTACTTATATAGGTTTGATTTTGTCGGACTTCTGGAAAAAATCATAACTACATGCAGGAAAATTAATACGTTTAAAATTGTCATCTTCTGACCCCTATAACTTTTTTATTTTTCCATGTATGGGGCGGTATGAGGGCTCATTTTTTGCGCCGTGATCTGAAGTTTTTAACGGTACCATTTTTGCATTGATAGGACTTATTGATCATTATTGATCACTTTTTAAATGATATAAAAAGTGACCAAAAATGCACTATTTTGGACTTTGGAATTTTTTTGCGCGCACGCCATTGACCGAGCGGTTTAATTAATGATATATTTTTATAATTCGGACATTTCCGCACGCGGTGATACCACATATGTTTATTTTTATTTACACTGTGTTTTTTTTTTATTGGAAAAGGGGGGTGATTCAAACTTTTAATAGGGGAGGGGTTAAATGATCTTTATTCACTTTTTTTTCTCACTTTTTTTTTGCAGTGTTATAGGTCCCATAGGGACCTATAACACTGCACACACTGATCTTCATCATTGATCACTGGTTTCTCATAAGAAACCAGTGATCAACGATTCTGCCGCATGACTGCTCATGCCTGGATCTCAGGCACTGAGCAGTCATTCGGCGATCGGACAGCGAGGAGGCAGGAAGGGGCCCTCCCGCTGTCCTGTCAGCTGTTCGGGATGCCGCGATTAGCCGCGGCTATCCCGAACAGCCCGACTGAGCTAGTCGGGAACTTTCACTTTCACTTTTAGCCGCGCGGCTCAGATCTGAGCGCGCGGCTAAAGGGTTAATAGCGCGCGGCGCCGCGATCGGCGCTGCGCGCTATTAGAGGCGGGTCCCGGCTTCACTATGACGCCGGGCCCGCCATGATATGACGCGGGGTTACTGTGTAACCCCGCGTTATATCAGAAGAGCAGGACCAAGGACGTACCGATACGTCCTTGGTCCTTAAGGGGTTAAACCATATTGTGTGGTGGCACAGATCTGGAGAATGATACAAAGAAAATGGCTGCACTAAAAGTTCCCAAAAGCACAGTGGGTCTTAATACTATTTTTCTTTCAATTAATTAGCAAAGATTTCTAAGACCCACTGTGCTCTTGGGAACTTTTAGTGCAGCCATTTTCTTTGTATCATTCTCCAGATCTGTGCCACCACAATATGGTTTCCGAGCTTTAACGCCAGTTCTTTCCACCTCATGGCTTGATTATTGCTCTGATAAGCATTGTGAGCTTTGAGACCTCATATAGAGAGAGATGGATCTTTCCAGATCATGTCCAATTATCTGAATTTACCACAGGTGACTCCAATCAAGGTTTAGAAACATCTCAAAAATTTACATGAGAAATTAAGAGACCCCAGAGCTAAATTTCAGGTGTCAAAGCAATGCGTCTGAATATTTATGTTCATGAGACATTTTAGTTTTTCCTTATTATTTTGCAAAAATTTCTTATTACTGGGTATTGAGTGCAGATTGATTGGGAAAATGTTGTTTTTTTTTTATTGTAGTGCAAGACCTTATCATAACCAAAATGTGAAACAAGTGAAAGGGTCTGAAGACTTTCCAAATACAAGGTATATAGACAGCTAAAGCCACGTAGCACATCACACTTTCTTGTGCCCTGCTCCATGCATAAACTCCTCACTCAAGATATATTGCAGATAGTAGACACATATTTGGGATGTGAGGGGACCTGGAGGTGGACTTCTCATAAACCCCAAAAATTTAAAATACACAAAAATAATAAAGAATCTCATCCTTTCCTTAATCATCTTTCAATACTCTGTATTTCCCTTAGTTTATATTGAGTCTGAATAGTCTGCTGTTGGCAAGAATGTCCTCATTTGCTATGCATCTTGCTATTTGGAAAACTTTAGATTGCACTTAAAGGGGTACACCCGTGAAAACCCTTCTTTTTTTTTTTTTTTTTTAAATCAACTGGTGCCAGAAAGTTAAACAGATTTGTAAATTACTTCTTTTAAAACATCTTAATCTTTCCAGTACTTTTTGGGGTCTGTATACTACAGAGGAAATGGTTTTCTTTTTGGAACACAGACCTTTTTGGAACACAGAGCTCTCTGCTGACATCATGATCACAGTGCTCTCTGCGGACATCTCTGTCCATTTTAGGAACTGTCCAGAGCAGCATTTGTTTGTTATGGGTATTTTCTCCTACTCTGGACAGTTCTTAAAATGGACAGAGAAGTCAGCTGAGAGCACTGTGATCATGATGTCAGCAGAGAGCTCTGTGTTCCAAAAAGAAAACCATTTCCTCTGTAGTATTCAGCAGCTAATAAGTACTGGAAGGATTAAGATTTTTTATAGAAGTCATTTACAAATCTGTTTAACTTTCTGGAGCCAGTTGATTTAAAAAAAAAAAAGTTTTCCATGAGAGTACCCCTTTAACCTGGGAACCTATCATCACTTTCAGGCTATGTTAACACTGAGGAATTCACGAGGAATCATTTTGGTCAGAAAATTGTAGCCTTCTGTCATTTTATCCATCAAGCGGAATTTGAGCGGGAATGAAGGAGGAGGCAATTTAATTCTACTTTTCTGAATTCCGCGTGAAAACTATGTCGGGCAGTTTTTTTCGTTTTTTTTTTACCATTGACTTCTATTGAATTCTGCTTGCGGATTCCGCTTGGAGAATGAACATGTTCTTTCTTCAGGTGGAACTGAATTCAGCGTCAGAATTCAGGAAGCAGACTTTACTCAGTGTGAACTGAGAAGCGGAAAATACATTGAAGTGAACGGAAAATCAATTGCTGAATAATTTCAAGCTGAAAAAGCTGGCAGAATTACTCGAGGAAATTCCTCTGGAACATACCCTCATGCTGCCTGTACCACCAATCATCAGGATAGTCCCCAGCAGCTTCTCTCCACCCCACCAGCCTTGATTAAAAGATCTCTTCTAGTTTGGGTATAGGGGGAGATCACTTGACCAAAGTCAGAGGGGTGGCCAGAAGCCCCAATTAAACTTCCTTCAGGCAGCATGAAAATGTTGACAGATTCCCTTTAAACGGAATCTGTCAGCTCTATATCATGCTCAGTGCTGCAGACATGGGCAGATTGTTGATAACCTTAGCTGAGGGCTTGTTTGCAAAATGGCAATTTTCAAAGTCCAAGTGTCATAGAGGCTGGATTGAGCTGCAGCATGCACAGCTCCTCACTCCCTTACCCCTCTTTTCCCTGCATGATTGGTTTACAGGGTTTGGCTTCCAGCACTGAACATTAATCATGCAAGGCTGGGAGGGGAAAAAAATGTGCATGCTACAGCATAGCCCTCCCTCTAAGACACCTGAGCTTATAAGAAAAACTGCATTTTTTTTTCTACTTTGCATGCAGCCATCATATAGCAGACTGGTATTTTATTTTTATTTTTTACCTATCCCCCCCCCATCAGCTATCTGCCAACGTCTGCAGCTCTGAGCATAAAATAGAGCTGACTGGATCCTCTTCACAAGTTACTGGTTGTTTCAGAAAAAAATCCTGCACACTGACACACACTATGGAGAACTTTTTTCTTCTGTTTACATTTAATATAGATTTCTAGTTTAGCATGCCCTAAGGGTCTATTCACACGTACAGAATCCTTTGCATATTTGATGTGCAGGACTTGAAGCTGCTGAGTTGAAGTTGTGCTTAATTTATTTTACACTAGCTGAGTACCCGGCATTGCCCGGTTTTTCCTTCCTAATCCTTGTTGGGGAGGAAAATCAACAAAAGGAGGAAGCTTTTGACTTCATGTCCCATCCTCATATATTGCTGTCATATCCCGACCTCATATCTTGTCCTCAGGTGGGACTGATTTGTGATGAAGATATTGTAAGCTGAAAATATAAGGGACATTGTGGGACTGGGCGTGATTTGCAAGCCAGACCGATGCACAAAAAAGATAGATAATAAAAAGGGTAGGGCTTAAAATGTGGGCATGTCTTTGTGAGATGGGGTGTGGCTTGCAAGCCAGATTGACACATTCACCAGGAAATGCAGAGCGGAACTTGTGAAGTAAGGTACTGGAAGTCCCATATACATGCATGGGACTTGAAACACAAACCCGTCTTTTATATAAGGGTGTAGGTAAAGGTTAATTTAACTATCATATCTCTTTATTTGACATATAAGTAATATGTGTACCAGGTATTATTGAAATATCTCCAGCCATATGGAAGTTATGTGGGAACATACATTTCCCATTGATTTGCATGGGACTTTAAACAAAAACCCAGACCCTCACAAATGGGGGTAGTTAAGGGGACATATATGTAACATGTGACCAAGTATTATCGAAATATCTCCAGCCGTTTGGAAGTCATGCAGTAACACATTTCCCATAGACCTGTATGGGACTTTAAACAAAAACCTCGATCCTGGCAAATGGGGGCGAGTAAGGGTTAAATCACATATCCTATGTTTTTTGTTGACATATAAGTAACATGTGTGCCGAGTTTCATGTCAATATATTTAGCCGTTTGGACATGATGCTGGAACATACACACACATTGAATTTTTTTACATATAGATTTAAAGCTACAGCATAAAATCTACAGCTTTAAACAGGGGTACAGTTGTCATGCCCCCCTCCTATAGACTTGCATTGAGGGGGCATGGTGTGACGTCATGAGGGGGTGGGGCCATGACATCACGAGCTCCCAGCGCAGTTTGTTCCAAACTCTGAGCAGCGGAGTACCCCCTTAAATCCTGCACATCAAATATGTGCATGATACTGTACATGTGAAGAGACCCTTAACGACAATGGACGTAAATGTACGTCATGGTGACGTGGTACTTAATGTACCATGACGTACATTTACACGCCGACATGATCGCGAGCACCGGAGCGGTGCTCGCATCATGCCCGGCAGATCCCGGCTGCTATCAGCAGCCAGGGACCCACCGGTAATGGCGCACATCCGCGATCGCGTGGATGTCCGCCATTAACCCCTCAGATGGCGTGATCAATACAGATCACGGCATCTGCGGCAATGCGGTACTTTGAACGGATGATCGGATCGCCAGCGGCGCTGCTTTTTTGTCACATTTTATTCTAAAAAAATTGATAAAAAATTGATAAAAAGTAAAACCTAAGCAAAAATGATACTGATAAAAACTACAGATCATGGCACAAAAAATGAGCCCTCATATCGCTCTATATACGGAAAAATGAGTTAAATAAGTTATAGGTAGTCAAATTAGGGCAATTTCAAACATACTAATTTTGTTAAAATGGTTTGAGATTTTTTTTTTAAGCGGTACAATTATAGAAAAGAATATAATCATGGGTATCATTTTAATCGTATTGACCCACAGAATAAAGAAAACATGTAATTTTTACCGGAAAGTGTACAGCGTGAAAACAAAACCTTCCAAAATTAGCTAAATTACATTTTTCTTTTCAATTTTCCCACATAAATAATATTTGTTTGGTTGAGCCGTACATTTTATGGTAAAATAAGTGATGTAATTACAAAGTACAATTGGTGACGCAAAAAACAAGCCCTTATATGGGTCTGTGGATGGAAATATAAGAGAGTTATGATTTTTAGAAGGCGAGAAGGAAAAAAAGGAAATTCAAAAATAAAATTGGTCTGGTCCTTAAGGCTACAGGGAGAAGAGAGCTCGCTTTGCCGTTGCTCTGTGACTGCCGGCAGTGCATCCGCAGCATCAAATACACTACGGATGTGCTGTGTGTGTGACCCTACCCAAAAGGGGTATTTCAGGATTTTTTTTTTTCTTTAGTCTTTGAGTCCATGATGCAAAGTTTTATATGCACGGGACCCACAACCAGAAGTGCAGTAGTGCAATACTTTATTTTACTGTTGTTTCTGACCTTTCACAGCATTCTGTGTGGCCAGAGACAATGTCATAAGTCACATGGTCTCCAGGGGGTGTGGCTAAGATGCAGTAGGTGCATGGATAGCAGGATGGAAGGGATTTACTGAAGTAAAGCTATCAGCCCAACCAGTACAGCACAGCCATGCCTCAGAGACCATGTGACTTATGACATTGTCTCTGGCCTCATGGAATGCAGGGAAAGGTCATAGACAACAGTAAAATAAAAAAGACTTGTACTAGAGTACTTCCAGGTGTGGGCCTTGTGCATGAAAAATGGAAAAAGCCGCACACGGAGGTAAAAGAAGAATATTATAACTTTGCATCATGGGCTCAGACTGAAGAAAAAAAAATTCTTAAATACCCCAGGTAAAACATAGTTAAACATGGCCTTTTTTCCACTAACAGCATTTGCAGGTGGCTTATTTGACTATAAAAAGCTTTTGTCATGTATCAGTTATTGTGATTAAATTACTTATTTTCCTAAAGAATAGAGAACAGAATGAGTAGACTGTGTCATTTAAGATTTTTAATTCTATATCGCAGCAATAATGCTCACAAGTGAAAAGGCAGAAAGAAAGGTAAATTCGATACATTACCTGCATAATGAATTCTCTTCTGCGTTGAATTCCTCTTTCTGACAGCAATACATACTCAGGTTCCTTCTCCTTCTTCGCCTGCTGGATTTGAGCCAAACGACTGATTGGATTCATTCCTTGGCCATATTCTGGGGAGGCCTATAGGGAAACATCAATGTAATTAGATATATGGAGACTAACATTGTGGATGTCACAAGAAGAGGTGTAACACTGCAGAGAATTGGGGGGTCAACTGGGCAAATTAGACAAAAGTTATCTCATCTGATGTCTCCGAAACATATCAGGACATCACATCATATGGGGATTAAGCCTTTAATCCTATAGGTTTATATATAGAGTCCTTTATATATTTGGGTCAGTGTCACAAAAAAAAATTGTGAAAGACCTCTAGCCACGTTTCTAGATTTCTAGACTAACTTTACACAAGGAATTTATGGTACTGATTTCTGACAGCCTTGAGTCAATAGTGCAGCCAGGCAGTAGTGAAAGCTAGTCAAATGCTATGCTACATAACTAGAGGTATAACCAGTATATAGAGGGAGATTGTGATCTCAATGTATAGAGCCCTAGTGAGACTACCTCTGTAATACTTGGGTCCATTCTGGTGACCTCACCTACACGAGATAAACAAGAACATAGGGGCACAATCTGGGGTTATTTGAGAGAAAAGGTCATAGTAATAGTTGTTGGAAGTTCCAGCAGGTTTGGCTGGTAAATCCAGAGTAAGTGACTGCAAGTATGCCTGGGATGACAATATCTATCCTAGGAGGAAAACCAAAAGGAAATAGGGCAGACTAGATGGATCAGGTGGTATCCCTGACAAACTTTTATATTTTAATGTGTTTACCTGTTAATTTTTCTTATTGCACCTCATCCTTCTCTAAAAACATATGAAGTATCAGGAAAAAAAAAGTGTCAAGAAGTTCAAAACTCTACCCAGCTGTAAGGCAGATCTAGACCGGTTAATGACAATGCATAATGCTGCCACCATTAAACCTCCCGCAGAGGTATAACTATGCTGATATGAGGTTTAGGGATCTAGGAAAGCATGAAGGCAACTCCATTCAACCTGCTTATTCAGAAAACATTATACCCAAGAATCCACCGTGTTACAACACTATGCCACAAAGCAGATTTGGGAGCCTGGTAAAACTGAGCAAGATACCATAAGGCTACAACCGCATTGGTATTCATCCATGACATAACTAAACTGCATTTTAACAACTTCACAGACAAGAACACTGCAAGGCTTTCCATTTACGGGTAACACCACCATTTGCTGCATAAACCACCTGAATTTGCTGAAAAGACAAGAAAATAAGAAATTATAATAAAATTTAGATAATACTATTCCAAGTGTGCCACAACTCTGGTGTAAATCAGTCCCCAGCCCCCTACCCCCCCCCCGCCCCCCCCCAAAAAAAGCACCAGCTCATATACCGTATTTTTCGCCCTATAGGACGCACCGGCGTATAAGACGCACCCAATTTATAGGTGAAAAATCTAAAAAAAATAAAGATTTTTAACCCAATAGTGGTCTTCAACCTGCAGATCTCCAGATGTTGCAAAACTACAACTCCCAGCATGCCCTGACAGCCAACGGCTGTCCGGGCATGCTGGGAGTTGTAGTTTTGCAACATCTGGAGGTCAGCAGATTGAAGACCACTGCTTAGGAGGTAATACTCACGTGTCCCCGCCGCTCCGGACCAGTCACCGCTGCCCTGGATGTCGCTCCATCGCTTTCTCAGTGTCCCCGTCGCTCCGGAACGTCTCTGCTGCCGGCCGGGTATCCTCGCTCTCCGTGGCGGTCATCACGTCGTTACGCACGCTGACACACGTACGCGACGACGTGATGACGAGGAAGGAGAGTGCCGGCCATACAGGGGATCCCTGAACGGAGAAGACACCGACAGGTAAGGTCCCTCCCGGTGTCCTGTAAGCACTAACCCAGCTATTCAGTCGGGCTGTTCGGGACCGCCGCGGTGAAATCGCGGCGGTCCCGAACAGCCCGACTGAACAGCCGGGTTATTGTCACTTTCCCTTCAGACGCGGCGGTCAGCTTTGATCGCCGCGTCTTAAGGGTTAATACAGGGCATCACAGCGATCGGTGATGTCCTGTATTAGCCGCGGGTCCCGGCCGTTGATGGCCGCAGGGACCGCCGCGATAGGGGTGTATTCGCCATATAAGACGCACCGACTTTTTCCCCCCCAGTTTTGGGGAAGAAAAAGTGCGTCTTATACGGCGAAAAATACTGTAACTTGCACCACATTTACTTTGAGTTTTAGACACTTGTGTCTCACTTATCAAAAGGATGGGGCACAGATTGCACGAGAATCAGTGTGCCAAAAATTGGGGCAAAACAGTGATGTAACATTTTGAAGCAAAGGTAATCTTACTTGAAGTTGGTCTAAACTTAGACCAATCTGTTTTTTTTCCTTCAATAGGATACTAGACAGACCAAAAAGGTGCCTCATAGATCAAACAGCATGAGTGTTTATAAATTACGGTATTTGTAAATGTTGCCCAATAACTTCTATGAGTTTATTTATTTATTTTTTTTTTACTTTTGATCAATCTTTTTAACTCCAAATGTACATCAGTCACTTTCCCCAGAACTTGAAGATCACAACAGCAACAAGCTGCCTGGTTTGGGATACTTTAAGCTCATTATTCTATGTTAGTCATATGCCGGGGGATCAAGAGGATGTTAAACTATCGGTAATAAACAAGTCCAAAACTCTAAGCATTTACTCCTGATACCTCATTAAAGTATTTCTTAGTGATAAGGGGGCAAACACGACAGTGGAAACAGCTTATAATCCTGGTGGAATGAGACAGACACTTTAAAGAGGTGATAGAGAAATGTAGAATGTGGTCAGGGAAAGGAGATCGAATCACACAGGAAAGGCCACGAGAGGTGACTTGCATTAGCAGTAATAAGAGAAGAGGAACGATTCCGCTGTTGGGTGTCAGCAGCATTTTTAAACAAAAAAAACAATGAATTTCTATCAAAATGAAGTCAATTCCGACAAGGGCCATTTAGATGTGTTCTTGTATTGGACACCTTCCAAAATTCAAGCAAAGCTCTGCACAGGGAATAGATCATTGACTTTTAAATGGCGTTGTAAATCCTTTATTTTCCGATGACAGGCCCCTATAACAGCTTGAATGTAGCAGTCTGTAAGCTCTGCTTGTATTTCAATGTAACTGACCAGGAAGACTTCAGTGAATGTGCTAATGTCTGTTTTATGGACTTTTTTATGGGTTTGTTAGTGGGCTGTATATCTCATAACGACACGCCATTACCAGCCAACATTGGCAACATGCTTTGTAGGCCCATTACAAAAATGATTCCTTTAGGGGCAAGTTGCGGCAGAAGACGCACCGTAATAAATATACAACATTAAGAAGGCAGTCTCGTTAAAATGAAAAACTGGAGACTGCTCGAGCTTCAGCGCTGACCCAACCTGATGGCACCTTCTTGTTAAATCATGTCTAGCTTGCCTTTAATGGCAGAAAATTAGCTATTGCACGTGGGCTGAAAGAGACATCAAGTTCTCTGAGTCTGGTACTCTAATAGCATTAGTAATACTGCAATAATTGCCTCACATGAGAAGAAACATGGATTTTGGTGTAATTGCCAAGATACAGACTATAATCTTGTTGATGCACTGCATTTGAAAGCAAATTCTTTACAGACTACTCATAGTTCTAAAGTTCTCTTTTGGGAAACTCATTAAGATAAAGGGGAAAAACAGATACGAAAGATAAAACGTAACTGTTAAAGCCGACGCTTTAATGCCGATTAGCTCAGAACAGTTTAGGTTGGTCATAGACATCCAATATCTTATAGGTTTTTGGCCAGTAATAACCTCAACACCCTCAAACCTATTTAGCTCAGCCAAATAATACACAGTTTAGCCAAAAATCTAAGCATGCATTCACACATAGGTAATGTTGGTCGGTAAAGTGTACTACCACACCATATAAATTGCAATATGTTTGCTTTTGAAATGTTATTGGATTATGTATGTTTTTTGTTGTACTTGTGGCCACTGTTATAAATAGAAACAATTCTCATTCATGGCCCTAAGAAAATATTTCTAGAACTGCTTACATTAAAAAGTGTGGCAAAATCAGGTCATAAAAACACATGTAAATAAATGCAGTATAACATTACTGTATGTGACCATCTAGAGGACTAAATGTCCTTCATAGACTGGCTAACATTGCAGAGTCTACTAAGCTCCTTATTCATGTAGCCCTTGTAGAGTCTGGCTTTAAGCGTCTCACAAGATGGTACTTGGGACCTTAGAGGTTGGCTTCCCGTTTCCTTCTGCCATTGTCATTAGCCAACACCCATCTGATGTGTATGGCCAACTTTAAATGGTCACTTCAGTCATTGTAGAAAGACCTACCACTAGCTGACTAAAGGTTACATGCTGCCCATACAAGTCTAGGCAAAAGTGATGGAAGATGATGAGGATAGGCAGAAGCAAACAGACTCCAGTGAGAATACAGGCGTTTACAGTAACATGAAATATCACTTCAGGGTTTGTTTCACAGTTTACACTGCTCATCGCTGCTCTATAATTACCTTCATGCTACTGCTTCTTCAGAAGGTTTGCCAGTTTCCATTCCCTGTTATTTTTTGTGTCCTGTCCCATAGACTTGCATCAGACTTCTGGCAAATTCATATTCTGAGCCACTCTACTCTCAGGCTATGAAGTTGCTGGGGAATTCAAACAGATGTCCTGCCACTGGAGCATGACTGCATTTACGCTTTAGATCTTCTCTAATATGTGGATGCCTCTCATAGAAACATAGAATGTGTCGGCAGATAAAAACCACTAGGAACATCTAGTCTGCCCAATATTCTAAAAATACTATGAATAGTCTTATCTCATGAATGCTTTAACTCCTTCACTGTATTTGCAGTGACCACTTCTGCAGGAAGGCTAATCCATGCATCCACTACTTTCTCAGTAAAGTAATACTTCCTGATATTACTACAGAAACCTTTACCCTTTTTCTTTTACATATACTTTTCTAAATCTCTGATGTGCTGACTACTCTGTTGCCATTTGCTTAAACATTTACCAAATGAGGAGACCGTAAACTTTGTTGAACTTGATACTTCTTGTTTGCCATATCAATAGAGGTTTCATGGTTGCAATAAAGTATATAACTATAAGTAACTACCTGCCAAGACAACATGATATAGCTATATTCCATATAAGTCCAGTAAAGAAAGCATAAACAAAGAATTTAATTTCAGACATCACATGGTTCAGTCTTTTGTTATTGTTAATTTAATATATATATATATATATATAGTACACTTGAGAAGCCGTATTAGTCCAGTGATGCAGATGCAAATCATAAAATGTTGCAGTATCTTGTAATACCTTTTTTATTGGACTAACAGAATTTTGTAGAGAAGCTTTCGGGATTTCTCCCTTCATCAAGTCCAAAGCAAATCTAAGCTCACAAGGAGAAGACACAGGTTACATCTCACAAATATGCAGGGGTTAAGACAATAGATGTAGAGAATTCACACTAAGATGGGCCATAAATTGTCCTCCTATAGGAACATAGACTAAATAGATAAGGATGAGAAAAAGAGGGAGGGAGGGGGGAGCAGGGGAGAGACTGGTAATTAAGCAGGACAAAGTGAGATGCAAAAGAGAACAGTACAGTACAGGTTATAAGAAATTTTGACAATGAGATAAGAAGCTCAAATCCACATTGAGTCCCCTGTTTTTCGAGTTAAAAAAAAACAGTATCATTTTGGGTTCAAATGTCTTTCTCTCGTGTGTTTTTGAAGTTCCCTCTCAGTATCCTGATTGTAAGGTCATGTATAGAGTGGCCTGATTGGGTAACATGATGTCCAACTGGGGTGCAGTAGTCATTTTCTTTATGGCGGTTGATGGAATGTCTGTGTAGATTCAAATTAGCTTTGGACTTGATAAATTTGCTTTCCAAATTTGCTATGGACTTGATAAAGGGAGGAATCCCGAAAGCTTGTCTCTACAAAATTCTGTTAGTCCAATAAAAAAGGTATTACAAGATACTGCAACATTTTATGATTTGCCTCTCTCATTTTATATATATATATATTATATATATATTAATTATATATTTTATATATATATATATATATATATATATATATATATATATATTTATATATATTGTACATATACAGCACTAATCGGTCATATACAGGCTTGTAGTGTGATACTGATCAAAATGATGACCGGTTAGTGTGGGTGATACCGATGGCCATTAACTTTTTAATACACATATATATATATATATATATATATATATATATATATATATATATATATGTGTATTAAAAAGTTAATGGCCATCGGTATCACCCACACTAACCGGTCATCATTTTGATCAGTATCACACTACAAGCCTGTATATGACCGATTAGTGCTGTATATGTATATGACCGATATATCCCCACACCTCTTGTTTGAATAGTTATTGTGTAATTTTATGTCTGATACTTGTCTTTGTTTGTACCCCATAATTGTAAGCGCTGCGGAATCTGTAGGAGCTATATAAATAAATAAATAAATAAATAGTGCGGGTGATACTGATGACATATATCCTCTAAAGAAGTCATAATACCAGGAAAGCAAAACCGGTCAAAATGGTCAACAAAACTGTATGTATGCACCTTCACCTGCTCAGTGGATTCTTGTAGCTTGGACAGGAATTTGTTTGGCATAATAAACATAAAGGATAAAAGGGTAACACAAAGCAAGTGCCCACAATATGCAATACATGGTCTGGAGTATAAGGTGGTTTCTGTACTTAAAAAGAAACATAAGGCAATGTTCACACAGCTGAAAACGTGCAGAATGTCTGCCCGGGAAACACGGACAGACATTCCACACATTTGCTTGTTTCGGGGGCACTAGGACCACTTGGAAATGTACCATCTCCAAAGATGGCAATGCATCTCCAAGTGGCATACACTGAAAAATGTAACAGGTTAAATGTTTCTGTGGATGTCGGAATCGGGATTCCGCTGTGTGCACAGTGCTGCAGAAACCCGTTGTGTGAACATGACCCAGGTCCTTGCTCTACATGCACATTTAGGCTAAGCTACTCAGCTAAGCTAGCAGAATTAAGCTTCATTGAGACGGATTTATGGTAAGGACATTTAATCGTTACATATAACGCATACTGTTTACTGGATTCTCAGAACCCTGCAGTTCTACCAAACCAAGCTTATCACATCACAGGTGAGCAGATCACTATTATACTATAAATTCAGTTCAGAAAGTCTGGGTGTCATATTTGGAATACAGACTGTTATAAATGAGTCCCATCTGGGTGACGACTAGGTCCTAAAGGGTCCCCAATGCTTAACAGATAATGAAAAGCTCCTATGTGTTAATGACGTTGCTCTAAATCACATATCTGTGTGCAGTTTAGGGTTTAGGTTAGCACCTGTTTTCCTGTATTGTAAATCTGAATTCACACTATACAAAGTAATAAGTCATGAAAAGTTAATGGTCTAGACATGGATCTGTCCTGAGAAACCCGATCTTGCCCATGTGCTTTGTTGCTTTTATCTAGACTGCACAATGACAATCACATAGGCCATGCAACACTCTGCTTCAGTAGACATCAAAACACCAGGTCAACCTCAATGCAAAAGAAACGTGTAGATGTCTGCCCTTTTACAGTATATTTGCTGGTTATTATTCGCTGGAAGAATAGTCTTCAAGGCCAATGGGGGACCGCACAGATCAAAGCAGTACCAACTTCAGCTGTGGTTTATATCAGTCCAGATACTCGGCGGATGTAAGGACAAATCATTTCTGCACAAAAAGACTTAGAAGAAAAGTCTGACAAAATGTTACTTCTGGATGCTTCAAAAGATTCACTATAAAAAGTATTGGGACACACCTCCTATTCACTGAATTTACGTGATTCATTTAGTCCCATTGTCAAAGGTGTATGAAATCCAGCTACTACAGTCCACCTTTAAAAACACTTGTGATAGAATGAGTCGTGTTAAAGAGCTCACTTAATTCCTGTCTTGTACTGTCATAGGACTGACAAGTCAGTCCATGAAATTTCCTCCCTGTTACATCTTCCACGATCAACTGTGAGGGGTGTTATTGAAAAGCAGAAGAAACTAAGGGCTCATGCACGCTATAGAATTTCTCTGGGCGGAGATTCCATCTGGAGCAGCTGCCATCAAGACATAATAGGACCGCTCAGAAATGCGCAGTCTCAATAGCTCGGAAGATACGTAGTGTGAATGAGCCCTTATACAAGTAGAAAAATATCCCTGTGTATGTAGAGATCACGTACGCTTCGTAGACATGGATGGAATTTAACATTTTTACACTATAACCACAAGTCTAACTTCAAAATAAAGCAAGACTTATTATATAGGAATAAAGATCAGACATCGCAAGACATTTTACCGCTTGGAATATAACACACACTAACATCACACAGTGGGAGTATGAAAAGGGAAATACATTTTGTATTTGTTTTGTAATGTTTCCATGAGTAAAATGTTCAAATTCATGGAATAGATTGAAGGAAATTATTTTCTTTTCTTCTATAGTCAATATTTGGAATGAACCGAGTCTTTAGCCATGCAATGGAAAACCAAGCAGACAGCCATTAACAACTGGGAACAAGTAACTGGCTATTGGTTATTTGCACAAGGTTCTAAAGAAAACAAATGTGAGGTGCAACAGGGAAATTTGTGGCAAGTGTAGAGTACCCACCAATGCGTGCAACAACCACAACAGCTGTGCACGGCAACCAAGTATCAGCCTGGCACTGGTACAACATGCTTAGCAACGTAATAAGTTCTTCTAAAATGTAACAGATTTTACTTAAGTGGGCAGGGGACCTGAGTACAGGGCATGTGGGGTGAAGGTTAGACAAAATAATGCCAACTACAAGGTGGAGGGGTTTAGTTAAAGAACAATTATAAGGGTAGTGCAGTGCAAAGTACAGCTATTGGGAGAAGGACAAAATAAAGGGGGTTTAAAAGACAGGGTGGGGAGGGCTTAGAAGGTTCCTTTCTCATGCAGAGGCCATAGAGGATTATCAATAGGAAAACATTGGCTTGTGTAGCAGGTTTCAATTTGATCATCAGCCAAAACATCAAAAATAAAATGTAGTATCTGTTAAAGAAGTACTCCAGCGAAACATAAGTTATCCCCTATCCAAAGGATAGGGGATAAGTTATAGATCGCAAGGAGACCCGAGCGCTGGGGCCGCCCGGGATCTCCTGGACGGGGCCATGGCAGACGTGCCCCCTCCATGTATCTCTATGGGGTACATGGAGGGGGCGTGTCTGCCGCCACGTCATGCAGGGATGGAACGCCCCCTCTCCAGCATACTGCCGCCAGGAGATACCGGGGGGGCATCGCTCAGACCCCCCGCGATCTATAACTTATGCCCTATCCTTCGGATAGGGGATAAGTTATATTGCACTACAGATGTCCTTTAACAAAAGGCATCTATCATGGGGTGGCTGATATAAGGAGGCAAGTAAATGATGGGTTCTTAAAGTTGAGGTGTTGAAAGCAGGAAACTTGAGCAAAAGTAAGGATCTGAGTGACTTTGACATGGGACAAACTGTTATGGTGTAGACAACAGGGTAATAGCATTGTGGAGTACAACTAAAATGCAGTGGTTAGAACTTATTATTGGTGGTCCCAGGAAGTACAACCAGTGAATTAGGATCATAAGGGCTCAAGGCTCACTAAGGACCAAGGGTTCAACCCTGCAAAGGAGCTACTATAGCACAAACTGCTGAAAAAGTTACCGCTGGATTTGATAGCAAGACATCATACTATAGAGAGCCCAACATGAGCATCAGAATAGGACAACAGAGCAATATAGGAAGATGGACTGGTCTGATGAATTATACTTTCATTTAAATTATATGGGTAGTCAGGTGTGCAATGCCTACGTGTGAAAAAGATGGCACCAAGATGTACTATGGGAAGAAAACAAGCTGACAGAGGCAAAGTGGGTGTTCTGCTGGGAAACCTTAGTCTCTATCATTAACATGGATGTTCAACCTACCCAACATTGTTGCAGACCAATACACGCCTTCATACCAACTGTATTCGCTAACAGTAGTGGTCTCTCAAAGCCTGATAATGCACACTGCAACATGCCTTGATGGGTTACAGCTGTTTTTGGAAACATTAGGGAAATCTACACAATATTAGTCAGGACTTCGCAAAGTGCTGCTGCCTCTTCGTTACCAGTTACAGCTCCATACATTTTGACAAAGCTGTGCCTAGTATCAGAACTAGCTCAGTCCTATTTATTTAATGGACCTAAACTGACAGTACCAGAGACAGCTGCTACAAAATGTGCAGCAATGTGCCTGGTAAATAAGAGAGAGGTCCCATCGCTTGTCCAAGTGTTATAGCCTTTTCAGTCAGCTGATCATTTGGGGGTGACAGGAGTTGCCCTCACCAATCATGTATAGATTTAGAAAAAAAGGCCACCAATATTAAATTCCTGGAAACCCCTGCAATGTGGTAGCTGATTAGTGTATGCCTTGGCTTTGGGGTGAGGTGTAGCTTATATTCCGGGTTCCACAGCTGCACAATAATCTTGTTCTCTAAAAAAAGTGTCTGGCATAACAATTTTTTGTGCTCCACACAGGCTTGCTATATGTGGTTCTTGTTGGTTGGGATGCAGATGTAAATGAATATGCTTACCTTATAGTTTCTAGAATATGCGTATCTTATAGTTCCAGGAAACATTGCTAGAAGTCAAGTGTAAAAAAAATGGTACACAAATTCCTAAAATAAACTTGAAAAGACCTAAAGATCAATTGAGAACCCAAGCAAATTCATCACCACTGAAGTAAAATAAGTGAACTCTTCTGCTATAAAAGCTTTTCATACACCATGGCCAGTACTCAGACTATGTGCAGTATAAGCCACATTGCATGAGCAGCCTTGCTTGTAAAAGGTTGGCCTTCTAATAGAACGAAGCTTTTCATGTCAGTGGAAAACCACAGCAGTGGCTTACAGACCGGATCCTTCCCTCACAGATGGCATTGCACATATTATATTGAAACCATGTGTTAATAAAGTTTAGACATACATGGAAAACAAAACAAATGTCACATGTCCGGGCTGACGACAGCTTTCAGCCAGGGCCCACCTTTGTGCTGGGAAATGTGTATTCTGAAAAATTATGATAGCCCAGGAACTAAGATTCAAGCATTATTTTCACCTTTCAACCCTTCGTTAACTGGACTCAATCTTCCAGATGGCTTAATATTTTTTGTTTCATTTTTTTTACACTAAGTGCACAGAGCATTCCACATAAATAATGTATGTATGTATTACTGTGTATTCTACACATGTATGGCAAATTCTGTTTTACTGTTGCATAAAAGCATTAAAACTGAAGCTGACACTTTGGCAGTCCCATTGGTTTTTCTGTACAAGTGGCCACCACACGACTGCTTTCCTACTGGCATCAAGACTGAACAGTAATGCCGGTAGTCTAGCATGTGACCTCTAATTTCACTTATTGGCTACATGTGTCATGTGCTGGACACTTGAAAACAACATCTGTGATGGATCACTGGGAGCTTAAAGAGGTACTCCAGTGGAAAACTTTTTTTTTTATCAGCTGGTGCCAGAAAGTTAAACAGATTTGTAAATTACTTCCATTAAAAAAATCTTTACAATTCCAGTACTCTTTAGTGGTTGTATGCTACAGAGGAAATTCTTTTCTTTCAGAATTTCTTTTTTGTCTTGTCCACAGTGCTCTCTGCAGACACCTCAGTCTGTCAGGAACTGTCCAGAGCAGCATAGGTTTGCAATGGGGATTTTCTCCTGCTCTGGACAGTTCCTGATACGAGTATCAGGTGTCAGCAGAGAGCACTGTGGACAAGACAAAAAAGAAATTAAAAAATAAAATAATTTCCTCTGTAGCATACAGCTGCTAAAAAGTACTGGAAGGGTAAACATTTTTTTTTAATAGAAGTCATTTACAAATCTGTTTAACTTTCTGGCACCAGTTGATAAAAAAAAAATAAAAAAATAAAAAAAAAGTTGTACCCCTTTAACCCCTTAAGGACGCAGGACGTAAATGTACGTCCTGGTGAGGTGGTACTTAACGCACCAGGACGTACATTTACGTCCTGTGCATAACCGCGGGCATCGGAGCGATGCCAGTGTCATGCGCGGCTGATCCCGGCTGCTGATCGCAGCCAGGGACCCGCCGGCAATGGCCGACGCCCGCGATCTCGCGGGCGTCCGCCATTAACCCCTCAGGTGTCGGGATCAATACAGATCCCGGCATCTGCGGCAGTGCGCGATTTGAATGAATGATCGGATCGCCCGCAGCGCTGCTGCGGGGATCCGATCATTCATAACGCCGCACGGAGGTCCCCTCTCCTGCCTCCGTCCGGCTCCCGGCGTCTCCTGCTCTCGTCTGTGATCGAGCAGACCAGAGCAGAAGATCACCGAAAACACTGATCTGTTCTATGTCCTATACATAGAACAGATCAGTATTAGCAATCATGGTATTGCTATGAATAGTCCCCTATGGGGACTATTCAAGTGTAAAAAAAAATGTAAAAAAATGTAAAAGTAAAAGTAAAAAAAAAGTGAAAAATCCCCTCCCCCAATAAAAAAGTAAAACGTCCGTTTTTTCCTATTTTACCCCCAAAAAGCGTAATTTTTTTTATAGACATATTTGTATCGCCGCGTGCGTAAATGTCCGAACTATTAAAATAAAATGTTAATGATCCCGTATGGTGAATGGCGTGAACGAAAAAAAAAAAGTCCAAAATTCCTACTTTTTTAATACATTTTATTAAAAAAAAATTATAAAAAATTTATTAAAAGTTATTTATATGCAAATGTGGTATCAAAAAAAAGTACAGATCATGGCGCAAAAAATGAGCCCCCATACCGCCACTTATACGGAAAAATAAAAAAGTTAGAGGTCATCAAAATAAAGGGATTATAAACATACTAATTTGGTTAAAAAGTTTGTGATTTTTTTTAAGCACAACAATAACATAAAAGTATGTAATAATGGGTATCATTTTAATCGTATTGACCTTCAGAATAAAGAACACACATCATTTTTACCATAAATTGTACGGCGTGAAAACGAAACCTTCCAAAATTAGCAAAATTGCGTTTTTCGTTTTAATTTCCCCACAAAAATAGTGTTTTTTGGTTGCGCCATACATTTTATGATATAATGAGTTATGTCATTACAAAGGACAACTGGTCTAGCAAAAAACAAGCCCTCATACTAGTCTGTGGATGAAAATTTAAAAGAGTTATGATTTTTAGAAGGCGAGGAGGAAAAAATGAAAACGTAAAAATTAAATTGTCTTAGTCCTTAAGGCCAAAATGGGCTGAGTCCTTAAGGGGTTAAGGAGGTAGTACCCTTTCAATATGTTTTATTGTCTATTATTGTCTATTATTATTTATTGTTTATTAACATTAACTAATCCACACATGTCTTTGCCCAATTTACTTAAGGTCATTGATCAATATTCCAAAGTTTCTGGATACAAAATTAATTCGGACAAAACGGAAATCTTACCGATACGCATCCCACCCAAAGACCTCGATCTCCTTAAATTAAACTATAAATATAGATGGCAGGTGATGTCCCTTAAGTATTTAGGTATAAACCTTAGCCCCAATACCACCTCTTTATTCAAACAAAATTTTCCTCCTCTGGTTTGTGAAATTAAAAAATTATTGATTAAATGGAAATCACTTCCTTTGTCCCTCTTGGGTAGAATAGCTGCAGTGAAGAGGACGGTCTTACCAAAGATTTTGTACTTGTTAGAGACGCTTCCTGTTTTGATCCCAAAAGGCTCTCTTCTCAACCTGCAGTCTATGCTACTTAAATTTGTCTGGAAGGATGGAAGACATAGAATCCCCTTTACAGTCTTGGCTATGCCTAGAAGTCTTGGAGGATTGTCATTTCCAGATTTAGATAAATATTATGTGGCGACACACTTGGGAAGACTTCCAGCACTATTTACTGCCCAACCACCCCATCGGTGGTCGGAAATCGAGATGGGTTGGATACTGCCTATACGCCTGGATTCATTGATCTGGTCTTGGCAACAACCTCAATTTCCTAGGAAAATGTTGAGATCAACCTTAGTCATGCTTAAGATCTGGGAGTTCGTTAAATGATAACACGGGTTAACGTCACATATGTCACTGCTCGCTCCTTTGATCGCAAATCCTTCCCTCCCGTCCAGTTATGAAAGTGTAGTGACTGACGCATGGGTGAAGGAGAACTTACGCCGACTAATAGACATAGTTGACCCCTTGAGAAGGAAGCTAGTGCCATTTGCCACCCTCCAGTCCACCTACCACCTCCCGGAGGCGTCCTTCCCATTATATCAGGAAATACTCTCTGCACTATCCTTGAACTCAAAAAATACAACTTTACCCCCATTGACTCCCTTTGAGAATATTTGTAAAAACTATAAATCAACTAGAGGACTTATCTTGAATGTATATACTTTATTGATTCTACCCAAAGATACATCCGAGATCCGTCACGCATACATGGATAAATGGGAATAGTATCTGGGACAAAAATTTTCTTTTGATCAGTGGCGACATATCTGGTCTAATGCTGCCAGATCATCTGCATGCACAACATACCAGGAAAACCAATATAAAATTCTAACCTTTTGGTACCATACCCCTGATCTACTCCATCGCATATTCCCACAGGTTCCTCCGTTATGTTGGAGATGTCAGAAATCAACGGGAACACTTCCACATATATTTTGGGTTTGTCCTGGGAATTTGGGGTATTGGAATGCGGTCCGGGAACTTATATAAAAGGTAATGGGTTAGATGTTGCCTAGGGATCCTGCCATATTTCTACTTAACGTGCTTCCTGGAGGCATAAGTAAAACACAAGTTAAACTTATACTGCATATTCTTACGGCGGCTAAATGCTTGATTGCGAGCTGGTGGAATGAAACCACCGCTCCTCCGATTAATATGCTTTTAGATTGGATTAGAGATTTAAAAAGATTGGAATGCTTATCGGCAACACTAGACAACACACTCCCTAACTACTATAAAATCTGGCAAGACTGGGAAACCTATGATACATGATGGATAGCTTTGGAATCTATGTTGGTGTAGAGTAGAGACCATGCAACTTTCCTTCTTACTCCTCTTCGCTTTTTCCTTTCCTTCCTTTTTTTTAACTTTTATTTCCGCTTTCTTTTTATTAACACAAGAGAATTATATACTATAATGACTTTCTAGTGAAATTACATTTTATATACTCCTGCTTATAATATACATTAAGTTGAGCAGAGTTAACACTTCCTAAAAATTTTCACCTATTCTCTGGAGAATTATTGTCTCATTCAATTGTCTTTTTATTTTCACCAATATATCATTATCGAATCCCTGAGGAAACACCTTGTTAATATACCAGCTTTTTCTTCTTTTGATATGATTCATCAAATGGTTGTAATTTTCTCTATGTGTTGCTTTCTCTTTCCATTTTTTTTTGTTGTTTTGTAAAAAAATTTTAAACTTAGAAATAAAGTTATAAAAAATAAAAAAAAATACAGCCTGTTAGGAGTAGATAAAATACAGCATACTTTCCTCGTAGAGTCCAGCGTTGGAGCTCCTACCTGCTGACACTGTTAGGCCATGTTCACACGGTGGAATTTCTGTGCAGAATTCTGCGCAAATATTCAGCATGGAAATTCAGCTGTTGCTGAATGGATTCTGCTGACAGACAGTGCACACAGAGGAATTTCTGCGGCAGAAACATTTGCCGCAGATATCCAGACTTCTGCATCTGCAGAAACAATGAACATATTGCTGGTTTGCAGAATCTCCACCAGTTTTTCCCTGGCAGTCATTCCACAAATTTTCCGCCGTGTGCACAGTACAGTTGAATCCATTCAGCAACAGCTGAATTTTCCATGCTGAATATTTTCACAGAATTCTGTTTTGATAGTCGTTAGCAGAAGACACATACCGTATATGCAGGCGTATAAGATGACTGGGTGTATAAGACGAGCCCCAACTTGTACAGTTAAAATGTAGAGTTTGGGATATACTCGTCATATAAGACTACCCCTCTACCGCAATGTACAGTACCTTGTAGTTCCCCCCACATTAGGTAGGCAGCATGTTCCCCCACATTAGTAGGCAACATGTTTCTCCACATTAGGTTGGCAGTATAGTTCCCCCCACATTAGGTAGGCAGTATAGTTCCCCCCACATTAGGTAGGTAGTACAGTTCCCCCCCACATTAGGTAGGCAGCATGTTCCCCCACATTAGGTTGCAGTTCCCCCACATTAGGTTGCCAGTTCCCCCACATTAGATTGCCAACTCCCCAACATTAGGTCGGGAGTTCCCAAACATTAGTAGGCAGCTCCCCCACATTAGTAGCAGTTCCCCCACATTTGTAGGCATCTCCCCCCACAATAGTAGGCAGCTCCCCCACAATAGTAGGCAGCTCCCCCACAATAGTAGGCAGCTCCCCTACAATAGTAGGCAGCTCCCCCACAATAGTAGGCAGCTCCCCCACAATAGTAGGCAGCTCCCCCACAATAGTAGGCAGCTCCCCCACAATAGTAGGCAGCTCCCCCACAATAGTAGGCAGCCCCCACAAGAGCAGCTCCCCACAATATAGGCAGCTCCCCCACATAATAGTAGGGCAGCTCCCCCACATAATAGTAGGCAGCTCCCCCACATAATAATAGGCAGCTCCCCCATAATAGTAGGCAGCTCCCCCCATAATAGTAGGCAGCTCCCCCCATAATAGTAGGCAGCTCCCCCCATAATAGTAGGCAGCTCCCCCCATAATAGTAGGCAGCTCCCCCCATAATAGTAGGCAGCTCCCCCCATAATAGTAGGCAAGCTCCCCCCATAATAGTAGGCAGCTCCCCCATAATAGTAGGCAGCTCCCCCCATAATAGTAGGCAGCTCCCCCCATAATAGTCAGGCAGCTCCCCCCATAATAGTAGGCAGCTCCCCCAATAGCCTCCCCCATAATAGTAGGCACTCCCCCATAATAGTAGGCAGCTCCCCCATAATAGTAGGCAGCTCCCCCGCCCCCACAATAGTAGGCAGCTCCCGCCACATTAGGTTGTCAGCTCCACCCCCCCTTCCCCACAGACATACAGCGTCCGCCTCCAGCCATATAAAGGCTGTATGTCTGTACTGCCCCTACTGTGATCCGGTCACCGCTCCTCGGCCAGGGGTCACATCTACTGCTATGGTCTATGGACCATAGCAGGAGGTGCCAGTACCGGGGGAGCGGTGACCGGAAAACTGAAGAAGATAACGTGCCGCCGGTCACTTACCATTCCCAGGCCAACGCACGTCCTCCCGCGTCTCTATGGTTGTATGCATGGGACGTCACTGACGTACAACCATAGAGGCGGAGGACCAGGAGGACCGGAGGATCATCGCAGGAGGACGCGCGTTGGCCAGGGAATGGTAAGTGACCGGCGGACATCCTTATTTCCCGTTAAGATTTTTCGGCACACAGGATGTCCGGGATAGGAATACTTATTTTTATGTGTCTGGCCCGGCTCCCGTGTGCGGCTGCAGGCGGGGGCCGGCATAGCAGGTAAAAACTAATACTGTCTACTAAAAACAAGGGTGCCTCCAGCCTGTTGTGAAACTACAACTCCCAGTATTTTGCCGGTCCGGGCATGCTGGGAGTTGTAGTTTCACAACAGCTGGAGGCCCCCTGGTTTTTATTATCAGTAATTAGTTTTTACATGCTCTGGCCGGCAGCCGCACACGGGAGCCGGGCCGGGCAGATAATCATAAGTAATCCTATGCCGGACCCCAGTACCCGGCGTATAAGACGACCCCCGACTTTTCAGAAGAAAATTCGGGGTTAAAAAGTCGTCTTATACGCCGGGATATACGGTAATACCTTTAATAGAACTATCTGTTTCCATAAGGTAGAAAAATTCCTTTATTTTCTGATGTCAAGTGTCAAAGAGGCATTCATAAACCCCTTAAAGAGGTACTCTGTGGAAAACTTTTTTTTTTTTTTTTTCAAATCAACTGGTTCCAGAAAGTTAAACAGATTTGTTAATTAGTTCTATTAAAAACATCTTAATCCTTCTAGTACTTGTCAGCTGCTGTATGCTCCATAGGAAATTGTGTAATTAATTTTAGCCCTGACCACAGTGCTCTCTGCTGACTCATCTGTCCATGTCAGGAACTGTCCAGAGCAGGAGAGGTTTGCTATGGGATTTGCTTACACCCTGGACAGTTCCTGACACAGACAGGAGGTGGTCCACAGAGAGAACTGTGGTCAGACTGAAAAGAAATTCATGGCGCATGGGACCATCTGACAGCATTATCATCACCAGCATCCAGTCATCCGCAATTGACTACGAGTCCCATCTATTGCCCCCCATTGTCCCCTGATGACCGGGGCAAGAATCGCGTCGAGATGCTTTTGATAACCTTTACTTGCCATACCTGTGGTCCAGATAAGTACTTCTTAATCTGCATCGGATAATATGTTTAATTTGAGTTTGATCCATCTATGTGGCTACCATCTATACATTGAATGGTGGAGTCTTTCCTTTTTGAGTACATACATGCTTTAGTACTGTGATATGGTCTTCTATTGCACAACCAATTGCTATATAGAAGGAAAGTATATTTATACTTATATAACATCTTGATATTTATAATATCTATATCACTATCGTCATCTGTTATATGCAAAGAAAGATTCTAGAGAGCAAACACCTCAGTGTGTATTCTATTAGGCTATTTGTGTTCGACCATAGGTCTACTTTTCCTTCTCCCATCCAACTTAGTTAGACAGTCTTGTCTTCGTGAGATAGAGAGCCTCCCCACTGTGACACAGATAGGGCATTAACAGGCCATCACAGGGGTAGGTTCCAGTGCGGGACCGTCCTTATAAGGACGCCCACCCCGCCTAGGTATAGGGGTGGTACCAGGACTGAATCATTATGGCTAGTAGGTAGTGGCCGTACATCCATAAGGCCAGCTAGTTCCCTAGGTCCGTCCCCCCATCCACCTACCCTATCCCACATCCTATCCTTTAGTACATTTTTTGGACCTCTAGCTATGGCAAGTCTCCAGATTGGTGGAGCATAAATTTTCTCTTTTTTCATATCTGATAAGCCGAAGAAGCTGTCATTTATATCATGCTTATACTTGATATATCTGGAAAGTACCTATCCCAGGATCATTGTAATTCACCTTGGTTATTGGACTATCACATTTTAGATTTTGTTCCATTTTTTTTTGTTTCATTTGTTGTGCTGATTTTTGATTTGGCTTTTAGTGTAGAATAAATTAAAAGTTATATTTTAGTGTCCATTCAGTGATTCCAAATTGGCTGACACGGTTGATGTATATTGCCTTCAGTGATTTTCTTGCTGACAAGAAATTCAGAAAGATAAGAACAGCAGCTTATAAGTACTGGAAGGATTATGATTTTTTTAATAGAAGTCATTTACAAATCTGCTTAACTTTCTGGAGCCAGTTGATATGAAAACAAATTGTTTTCCGCCAGAGTACCCCTTTAAAGGCTCACTCCGCATATTATTTCTGTCCCTGCTTTATTAACAGTCAGGACTCATTCCTGCGTTGTGCAAATTGTACACAGGTGCGAGGTTTGGAAACAGGACACAGCTTCCAGCTGTCAAACAGGGACAGGAATGGGAGGAGGAGTAAGGAATTGTTCCAGAGATTTAGGGGGCTTGGGAACAGCTCTTTGACACTTGGGACACGGAACGCCTCTTTGGCACCAAAGTTGTAGTTTTGCAACAGCTAGAGGACACACGGTTTGGAAAACACTGTTCCAGCATATGGAAGCAAAGGCAGATATATAAAACTGCACCATGTGTCTCCTGGCCGTAACAACTATCTGGCAGTGCCAGTTTGGAAGGTGAATTACAGCCAAAAGATTTGCTTTAAGTTATAATATCATATTCTAATATCACATTCCCTTAATGGTGCTAAAGCAAAAATTAGCTTTATTTTAACAGGTAGACGTCATGGTAAAATTATTGTTATTTATACTTCTGTTTATCACTACTCCAGCGGTAGTTCCTATGAAATCCTTACTATTATAGATAATGAAGGCTGGTAAATCATACAATGAAAAACATGTGTGAACAACAGCCCCAATACAAATACAGTTAGTTACTGGGTGCACTGACATTGTAAAGCCAGCAGATAACCAAATAGCAAACAGTATGGGAAGGGTTTCTTATGTTCCTCCCAAACATCAATTATACGACTGGAAGTTTTTTAATAATGCACAATACTATTATCTGTAACGTTTCCAGAACAATGGAAGTTTATCATGATCTATCAAAAGTCAGAAAAATAGGACATTGGAAAGGTTTTGACCACAAGTCAGTTGTTATCCCTCCAAAGACAGATGTGACTTAAACCCAATGTTTGTAGCGGATTAATTTTTTTCTGATCCTGAAAATGGACTTTGGTTTGGACTGGGACAATACTGAAACATTGCTCTGCATTCTGTAGGTTATTATTCTATAAAAAGTGACTTATGTAAGGCTAGGTTCACATTGCCAATGTGCTCTGTCCCATTCGGCTCTTTTTTTATGCACCCAACTGCCCCAAAACGGGTTGGAGCACAACTTGACTACACTGTGTAACCACTGGGGTCCCAATTGATCCCATTGACTTGAAAGGGGTCTATCAAGGATCTATTTGTTTTCCACACTAAACTCCAATTGTTACAACGGAATTGCCAATGGAGCTAAAGCCTAACCAATAAAACTTCTCGCCAGATTCGTAAATTATACAAATTACCTAATTTATGATAAGCATAAATGCAAAGTATTTTGATCCCTGGAGGAAATGTCTATCAGTCAAAACTTATCACTAAGGGGGAAGATTTATCATCACAGCTCAGAGTATTTGTAATAGCACAACTTTCGATTTGGAAAATAATGTGGAATCTCTAAAAATCAAGTGAGAATAATATTTAGCAATTGTACTTGCCAGATAATTTTAGTCCTAGATAAATCAAAATTACCTTAATAATGGTTTTGGGGCGTCTTTTTATGTAAAGCCTTGGTTTCTCAATCACAGGGAGAGGAGGGAGTTTTCTCAGTTCCTGCAGTACAGCGGCAGCTGCCCGTCTCTTTGCCAGCTTCTTACTGTTCCCCTCACCTTCTGCAGTGAACTCGCCCACGGTCACCTTTGTAACAAAACTCTTCATGTGTGGAGGACCACTTTCCTTAGTCACCTAATCAAAAGAAAATGAAAAAAGTTTATTGCTGAAACAAGTACTGCAGAGATATTATAGGGAATTAAGAGAATTCATTCATTCATCAAAGGGTAGCATACCCAGTGCTGCAAAAAGAAAGGACATGCACTTTATTAGAAAGGGGCTAAAAAAGGGGGGGGGGTATCCCCCCCTTTTCATCGGTTTACAGTCCCATTATCCATTATCTGTGGAAAGGCGGATAAAAAGTGTAAAGAAAAAAAACATAGCTAGTGTTACAGCAATTAGACCAAATGGATAACTTAATTAACAAAGTACAGTTGTATCCATTCAACACCACCAGTAAAAGTAACAGTCATACATACATAGCAACAACTTTCAGGACACTGCTGCCTTCCAATATCCCAAGAGTAGAAAGAGAAATGGAACCCCAAACATTCCCAATGCAGACAAAAGATTGTTGCAAATCCCTTTAAAATTATCAGGATAATCCAAAAAAGTTTACATCCTCACCAGGGCTGTATTTTCCATTAAACACCTGTGGGTCTGTGCCTAGGGCACTAGCGTGGTGGGGGGCAGCATTTCAGTGGGAAAAAAAACTAACAATAAATAATTATAATTCTAATAAATACTTTTAATGTAGCTGCTGTTGCCATGCTGAGACCTGGGAGGAGGAGGAGGGGGTGGGATCAATTTACCTTTAGGTGAATCCATATAGGTCAGAAGAGCAGCAAGTTTTACATGTTTTACATGTAGATTTTCAGCTGCTCATGTTGTGGAAGGGTGATTGATTTCACCACGTTCGGCATATAGGAGTGAGATCCATCGTCAATCTGCAACAAAATCTAAATGGAACGCATTTGGGTTTGACACATATTTGATCAGTTCTGCAGAAAACAAATTGGGGCATTGAGGCAAAGGGCCTAGGGCAGCATGAGCTGTAATACAGCCCTAATGCAAACTGTTCTTTGATTACTGTTTCCTTCATATCACTGCTACAGTAAATAAAAACTATTCTGGGGAGAATGGACTGGAGTGGTGAGTGATTAGTACGCAACCATTGTTCTTTATTTTTACATTTTCTAACAAATCCTTTTAATGTATATAAAAAGAAAAAATATAATGCATATCTTTTTTCCCCTTAAAAAATAATAAAATTGACAACATTGCTAACTTGCTAACACCCCCCCCCCCCATTTGTCCCCTGAAAAATCATGGATATAAGTTAATGATTTATGTGTAGTTCAAGATGGTACCATTAAAAGGTCACTCATATATACCATAACAAGGTATGTAGGCATGATAAAATAAAGCAGCTATTTCTTGCAGAGGTTGGCACTATAAATAAATTAAATCCACAGCTCTTGGAAAGTGGAGATGAAAATAATTATAATAATAATAATTATAATTGTATTTATTATCTTATTATTATTTGCCATCCTTGAGGAATTAACCCACTTCTAATCTTGTAAAATACTGTATCAACCTATTAACTACAAGTATTTATGAAGTGCCTACAAAACTAGTAGAGAATAGACTAGAACAGAACCAGTAGCCAGAAGGAAAAAAATAAAATAAAATAATGGTGACTGGAATGTGCCTGGTATGAACCTCCCTCACATGAGGTCTGATAACCGTGCAGGTAGAAGGAAAGTATTACTCTGCACACTCTTCTTAGAAAATGGCACAGCCTCATATCAGTGAAGCCAAGAAAAATGTGTGTACAGTCAGACAAGTCATATTCTTCTACAGGGGACAAAAACAAGATTCCAGGAAACAGGTACCGTATATACTCGAGTATAAGCCGAGTTTTTCAGCACGATTTTTCGTGCTGAAAACACCCCCCCTCGGCTTATACTCGAGTGAACTCCCCACTCGCAGTGGTCTTCAACCTGCGGACCTCCAGAGGTTTCAAAACTTCAACTCCCAGCAAGCCCGGGCAGCCATCGGCTGTCCGGGCTTGCTGGGAGTTGTAGTTTTGAAACCTCCGGAGGTCCGCAGGTTGAAGACCACTGCGGCGTTCGACATCATCCACCGCCCCCTCTCACCCCCCTTTAGTTCTGTACAGTACTCACCTCCGCTCGGCGCTGGTCCGGTGCTGCAGGACTGTCCGGAGAGGAGGTGGTCCGGTGGGATAGTGGTTCCGGGCTGCTATCTTCACCGGGGAGGCCTCTTCTAAGCGCTTCGGGCCCCGGCCTCAGAATAGTCACGTTGCCTTGACAACGACGCAGAGGTACGTTCATTGCCAACGTACTTCTGCGTCATTGTCAAGGCAACGCCTCTATTCCGGGCCCGCAGAGCGGAGAAGAGGCGCCCCCAGTGAAGATAGCAGCCCGGAACCACTATCCCACCGGACCACCTCCTCTCCGGACAGTCCTGCAGCACCGGACCAGCGCCGAGCGGAGGTGAGTAATGTACAGAACTAAAGGGGGTTGAAAGGGGGCTGATGATGTCGAAGGCCGCAGTGGTCCTCAACCTGCGGACCTCCGGAGGTTTCAAAACTACAACTCCCAGCAATCCCGGACAGCCGATGGCTGCCCGGGCTTGCTGGGAGTTGTAGTTTTGAAACCTCTGGAGGTCCGCAGGTTGAAGACCACTGAGGGCGGATGATGACAAGAGGATGATGAAGGGGGGGTGTGGGATGATGACAAGAGGATGATGAAGGGGGGGTGTGGGATGATGACAAAGGATGATGAAGGGGGGGTGGGGATGATGAAGGGGGGGGGTGTGGGATGATTACAAGGGGATGATGAAGGGGGGTGGGGATGATGACAAGGGGATGATGAAGGGGGTGTGTGGGATGATTACAAGGGGATGATGAAGGGGGGATGTGTGGGATGATGACAAGGGAATGATGCAGGTGATGATGATGAGGGTCTGGATGATGACAGGCGGTGATGATGATGAGGATGTTAATGACGGGTCTGGATGATGACAGGGGGGATGATGTATTTCCCACCCTAGGCTTATACTCGAGTCAATAACTTTTCCTGGGATTTTGGGTTGAAATTAGGGGTCTCGGCTTATACTCGGTCGGCTTATACTCGAGTATATACGTAAGTCACATTGCATCCACAAGGGTCATTACTATAGGAAAAAGCATGTGAGTGAAAATAGTAAAGACCTTCATAAGACACAACAGATTGTAAAACAAACAATCCATCGTTCATAATCCAATGCCACGGAAGAGATGCAAAAAATGCAGTCTGCTCACATTCCATGTGGGGGGGGGGGGGGGGGGAGGAGAAAATTAAAGCGTTACTTCAAATGACAAATGTCTACAGTGCAGCACCTTGCTGTCAATTTTATAAATCATCTATATTTTGAATTCGGCAAGTAAATCTACTGCTGACCTTATGGAAGCCAATAACAAGGAGAAAGACATGGTGCACATAGTAGTAAAAAATGTACACATGACAAAGGTTAAAAAAAAACCAAAATAAAAACATCCATACGCCATATTTAAAAATAAATGATACAATATATTTAATTTATTGTCACATCAGAAAACTTGACATGAAATAGAAACATGTTTTCATCAGTAGAGGTCGGATACTGAGAGGTGGGGTACCTATTGCTAGAACAAATGTGGAGAAGGGCTCAGCTAAGGGCTGTTTTTCCCTACTGTCTCTGCCCTGCTGTGTATGGGTTCAATAGATTATGTACGCAGCAGGGCAGAGGACAGCAAAGAGAAAGTACTCAAGAGCCCTTCTTCCTGTTTATTCTGGAAATTGGTGGGAGTCTCAGCACCCTGACCCCGACCGATGACAGGTCAAAAGGTTTCTAAAGCGTTTGAAAGGCAATTTTACTTTATAACTTCAAAAACTTAAAAGGTGCTCAAAGAATAAGGGGAGAAGTAGACCAAAAAAAAAAAAAAGTTACGTACAAAAAGTTTTGGATGAAGGCACCCCAAATAATACTATATAAATTAAGTGCGGAGTTAAAATCTGCCATAATCGTTTCCATTCTTAAATTTGATGACTATTTCCTAAATCCATACCTGCCCCTTGGTAATAATTGGCTAGATTGGGGGGGGGGGGGGGCGTTCACTACCACCAGGTATGGGTCATTGTGCAACATTTTGTCATCTGTATAGGTGTGATCTATGACTTTGCCCTGATTAAGTATCCTTATGGCATCATTCAGAATTGGCCATTGGCCTGGAAGACAAATCTTGGCAAGTTTTGCACATAATATGAGATGGTTTATAACAGGAGGTCATCGGCAGCCTCACTAATGTTGGGTAATTTTATAGTACAATGTTGTTATAAATCATATACATTGAAGACAAGTTTGGCCGCTTCCATTAACTTGAACCTTTCATAATCTAATGAATCTCTTGATTCCCTCTCACATTAAAGCCCAACTCCAATGCAGTGACTCCCTGCTCTTGCTCTAAAGGGCTGTGCAGTATGGTACAAGTGCCAACCGCAGAGGTCTATAGAACCATACTGTACTTCAAAAAACAGAAAAACCACAAAACTCGCAAAAAAAAAAAAAAGAAAAGAAAATACAGTGTGTATTTCAAACACCAAGAGGCCTTTCTCAACTGGACTTGTTATGTTGGCCATACTGAATGCCTTCGATCGAGGTTCATAGGGAATCTAACACAAATAAGACAAAAATCTGACAAAATGCTCCATTGGATGAGCTGGTAAGGAAATATTCTCCAAGAATATCTCCATGTTCTGAAAATGTGGTGTGCGAGTACTGCACAGTATTGCCAAGAGCTTACACATCACAGTTAAAAGAAATGCTATGTGCTGCCCTAAGGGCTCTGTGCGCACAATTCTGCAGTATACTAGTGTCTTAACTCCATATCTATGCAGAATCTATGTTTCTCTCTTTCAAAGCCCATTTACACGGCAGAATTTTTGAGGAAATTCAACGGAAAACTTCAGCTTGAAAATTCTAGTGCAGCTACCTGCAACTGCTTTCAAATAGAATTTTTCTGCACTGGATTCCGGAATTGAGCAGAAAGAATGAACATGTTTATTCTTCCAGTGGAATCCTCTGGGGAAAAAAAGCGGTCCTAGTGCTCACCGATTTTTGCAGGGGGATATTCTGCCATCTGAATGGGCTGAAATCAATCAATAGAGATAAACCGTACATTTGCAATTCCCATGCAGTATTACCAAAATTGAAGCATTGCATGATTCTTACTAAAGACAATGGATAATTCAAGTAATGCAGAGGCATGCTGGGCCCTTCAAAACCAGTGATGCTCTTTGTGGCCACTCCATTTGGTTCACTATGTCAAATCAGAACTCTAACAAAATGTGAAAATGTGTTTTCTAAACCAGAAAACCCCTTTCAGAATATGCCTCTACACAGAGAATTCCCATATGCTATAATAATACACTGTAATGCTATACAAAAGCCTATAAGAGCCCTATTACATAATCTGATTATTGGCTAAACAGGCCGCTATTGCCCAGTGTAATAGGCCCAGCAATCAGGCAATTAATAAGTAAATGCTCTATGCTGGCTCCTTGCATTAAGTGGGCATAAAAAGACGGTAATTACTCACCGGTGATTCTATTTCCTCGTAGTCACAACAGCACCACCAGAGAGATGGACTCCTCCTCAAGGAACAGGAAACCTAGAGTATAAAAAGGATGCACCTCCCTCTCTGCCTCAGTGAATTACAGGGACTTAAGAAGCATCCTATATAAAGGTTCGAAAACAACACTACACACATAACAAATGCATATACAATTTTTTATTTTTTTACAACACCACAGTGACCACACCACATGTGAGAAGAAAAAGAATAAGGGTGGGAATAGTACGTGGTGCGGTTGTGACGAGGAAATAGAATTATCGGTGAGTAATTACTGGCTTTCCACCCCATCACAATAGTACCACCAGAGAAGTATTAGGGAGGGACCACCACCTGAAGAACTTTGCGCCCAAAAGCCAAGGAGAATAAATCATCAGCCAGCTGTGAGCTTGACAAAAATTTTTGAATTCTACCGCCATTCCCCTTGAAGAATTGATTGGCGGCTCAAAAAGTCTACCCTGAAATTGAGATCCCTTTTCATATGCACTGCAGAGATTGTCTTTAGATGGGATTCTGCAAAGGACAGGATCTGAAAGACAAATTCATAAAGGGATGGACTTCTCGTAGTTCCCTGTCTATTTATGCCAGACACAGTGGTGGTATTATCTGAGATCTTTACATTAAAGCCCCTCATGAAGTCACTAGCTGATTCAAGAGCCCTAGACACTGCTAAAGCTCCTTAAAATTAGAGGATTTATCAATCACCTCTTCTTCCCAAAGGCCCTGAAAATTAAGGTTATCCAAATGAGCACCCCATCCCCAAGGACTGGCATCAGTAGTGATGACAACAGGGTCCTGACAAACCCAATCTACACCTTTAGAAAGGTTATCACTCACTAATCTCCCTCCCGAATATGAGCTGCCATTTTGAATACTACCTTTGTAAAAACGAGCAATGGCTATACCAAAGGGCAGGGCACAAACTGTAAATGAAGGAGTTGAGAATTTACAACAACTGCAATCCTTAAATATTTCTGATAATCTATGTGAATAGGGACATGAAGGTATGCATCTTTTAAATCTAAAGACAACATAAAACAATCCTTCAACACTAGGTTAACTATGGATTTTATTGTCTCCATTTTAAATAGATGGCTTTCCCGACAAGTCATCCTCTGATGAACGGGAGTCAATATATAACTATGACCACCCACAGTATATAAAAAAACTGAACAAACCAATATCATATAAAAGAAATACCTGAATCAGAATGAACAGAAATCAAACCTCCTTCCTCCTCAATATCACCAGGGACAGAAGGGGCCATTACTGGCTGCGGAGGGTTAACAACTGGTAGAAACCCTTTAAGGGCGGACTCTATCTGGCTCTTAACCATGTCTTGCATCTGCATAATCAATGACGGGGATTCTATAATTTAACACAATAACATTTAAATAAATAAAAAATCTTTTTTTTTTTTTTTTATTACACCTGCAGCAATGATACTAATAATACACGCTGTACAGTTAGCCTTATAGTAATCAGGTGTTAATGCAACTTTACACATAAGGCATTCCCTATGTTTAGTCTTCTTAACCACTTTCCTAGGAGTATCCTAAGAAATAAGATAACAATAAGAAAATAATGGAACAAAAAAGAAAAAAAAAAGTCTTGGAATCTTCACAGTCCAGCTTGGAAGAAACCTCACCAGTGGAGCTAATCTTCCTTCACACTTCTCCCTCCTGGAGGCCAGCAGCTGCAGCTTCAGCTTCCAGACGGTTGTCCTCTGTGCAACGGAGGCAGGGCAGCAGAAAGGATTTCCTTTTTTAAAACTGCCACCCTGGAAGGCACGGACTGCGGCGTCTGTATCACATCCACCGTCACGTGCACCCCTCTCCTCCCCAGCCGTCACGTAATGTGAACTCTTAGCTCCATCTCCAGGAAGGCGGCAGCCACAGAGCTCTCTGCGTGACTCCGCCGGAGCTCCGGACCTACTCATCGCCAGATAGGTATCAAGGTAAATAGCCTGACCCGCAACTACAGGCCGGCCACGCACATACTTTAGAAGAGGAGGCGGAGGGAGAAGGGAGTATGGCAGCGGTGCCGGAATACCACAACTGGGGGCACAGAAGGGAAACCCTCCAACCAGGGGGTTATTGGAGGTCCATAATACTCTCCAAACGAGGAGAGAAAAAGTCTCCTCTGGTCCTCCCCCCCCCCCCCCCCCCCCCACCGTCACGATACCCACACCATCAGAGGCATGGACTACTTCTGAAGGAACAGGAAACCACTGAGGCAGAGAGGGAGGTGCATCCTTTTTATACTCTAGGTTTCCTGTTCCTGGAGGAAGAGTCCATCTCTCTGGTGGTGCTGTTGTGACAGGGTGGAAAAAGAAACCGCACATCTCCCTGTAAAATAAGGATACGCAGCCAGCAATGATGAAACTGAAGGACCATACAAATTATCAAGCAATGGCTTATGTAGCCCTTCCTGCATGATAGTCGCGCCATATTATGGATCTATAAAATCAACCCTCGAATTGTTCTGCAGTTGGCCCATCTAAATGTCCCTTCAAATCCACTAGCAGTAAGAATTGTTATGCAAATATATAACACAATAGGAACATGTATTCAATGTGCTATTTCTGTATTCTAAGTAAAGCCTGGGGTGACAGACAAGAAGCAAACATGGGCTTAAAATTTTAAACTGCATTACTACAATGACAGCTTCATACATAATTATGCTTTCTCAAGGTTGTGATTTCTATTATTTGCATTTACTACAGCCCTGGAGCAAGCATGCCATAAATTATAGGCTTGTAGAAAGGATTATTGGCAGAACTTACTAGGGATCGACCGATTATCGGATTGGCCGATATTCACGATTTTGTTAGTTATCTGTATCAGAATCTAACCTTGCCGATAATGCTTCTTGCCCACGACACCTGGGCCCGGAGAACGGTGCTGCTGGCTGCTTTTTTGCATCTCCCAAACAGCCACGGCAGCCCTGTAAGAGAACCGCAGTGGCTGCCTGGGAGAGGCGCTTTGAACTCCAGCGTGGCGCTGCTGCGCTTAGACATGAGATCACGTCACCGTGGGGGTGACGTGACCTCACGTCTAAGCGCAGCAGCACCACATCGGTGTTCACTATGCCACCTATCAGTGCGCCCGCCGCCCTGCTCTCTTTCTCGTACAGAGCCCTGCCTGCCCTCAGGGTACAGAGCCCTGCCTGCCCTCAGGGTACAGAGCCCTGCCTGCCCTCAGGGTACAGAGCCCTGCCTGCCCTCAGGGTACAGAGCCCTGCCTGCCCTCAGGGTACAGAGCCCTGCCTGCCCTCAGGGTACAGAGCCCTGCCTGCCCTCAGGGTACAGAGCCCTGCCTGCCCTCAGGGTACAGAGCCCTGCCTGCCCTCAGGGTACAGAGCCCTGCCTGCCCTCAGGGTACAGAGCCCTGCCTGCCCTCAGGGTACAGAGCCCTGCCTGTCCTCAGGGTACAGAGCCCTGCTTGTCCTCAGGGTACAGAGCCCTGCTTGTCCTCAGGGTACAGAGCCCTGCTTGTCCTCAGGGTACAGAGCCCTGCTTGTCCTCAGGGTACAGAGCCCCGCTTGTCCTCAGGGTACAGAGCCCCGCTTGTCCTAGGTGTACAGAGCCCCGCTTGTCCTAGGTGTACAGAGCCCCGCTTGTCCTAGGTGTACAGAGCCCCGCTTGTCCTAGGTGTACAGAGCCCCGCTTGTCCTAGGTGTACATGGCCCTGCTTTAACCCCTTAAGGACCGGGGGGGTTTCCGTTTTTGCACTTTCGTTTTTTGCTCCTTGCCTTTAAAAAATCATAACTCTTTCAATTTTGCACCTAAAAATCCATATGATTGCTTACTTTTTGCGCCATTTTTTCTACGTTGTAATGACCTCAGTCATTTTGCCCAAAAATCTACGGTGAAACGGAAAAAAAAATCATTGTGCGACAAAATTGAAAAAAAAACGCCGTTTTGTAATTTTGGGGGCTTCTGTTTCTACGTAGCACATTTTTCGGTAAAAATGACACCTTATCTTTATTTTGTAGGTCCATAAGATTAAAATGATGCCCTACTTATATAGGTTTGATTTTGTCGTACTTCTGGAAAAAATCATAACTACATGCAGGAAAATTAATACGTTTAAAATTGTCATCTTCTGACCCCTATAAAACTTTTTTATTTTTCCACGTATGAGGTGGTATGAGGGCTCATTTTCTGCGCCGTAATCTGAAGTTTTTAACGGTACCATTTTTGCATTGATAGGACTTATTGATCGCTTTTTATTCATTTTTTCATGATATAAAAAGTGACCAAAAATGCACTATTTTGGACTTTGGAATTTTTTTGCACGTACGCCATTGACCGTATGGTTTAATTAACAATTTATTTTTATAATTCGGACATTTCCACACGCGGTAATACCATAAATGTTTATTTTTATTTACACAGTGGTTTTTTTTTTTTATGGGAAAAGGGGGGTGATTTAAACTTTTATTAGGGGAGGGGTTAAATTATCTTTATTCACTTTTTTTTTCACTTTTTTTTTTGCAGTGTTATAGCTCACATAGGAACCTATAACACTGCACACACTGATCTTTCACATTGATCACTGATTTCTCATAGGAAACCAGTGATCGATGATTCTGCCGCTTGACTGCTCATGCCTGGATCTCAGGCACTGAGCAGTCATTCGGCGATTGGACAGCGAGGAGGTAGGTAGGGACCCTCCTGCTGTCCTGTAAGCTGTTCGGGATGCCGCGATTTCGCAGCGGCTATCCCGAACAGCCCACTGAGCTAACCGGCAGTTTGTACTTTCAGCCGCGTGGATCAGCTTTGAGCGCGCGGCTAATGGGTTAATAGCGTGTGGCACCGCCCAGCATATCTCACTATGACGCCGGGCCCGCCGTGATATGATGCGGGGTCACCATGGGACCCCACGTTATATCACGGGAGCGGGACCAAGGACGTACTCATACTTCCTTGGTCCTTAAGGGGTTAAAATGCCCAAAAATTTTAATGCATGGAATATCGGTGTAAGTTATCGGCTAACAGTCTGAAAGTTCACAGGTTATCGGTATCGGCTCTAAAAAATCTAGAACGGTCGATCCCTAGTACATACCACAGTACCACCCTATGTACAGTCCTGGTACATCAGCCTGCATGGGTAAAAGTCCTGAGGAAGTAACTGATTTAGGCTATACTATACAACAGTTTTACAGGGTTCCATTATTGTATTACCTGATGCACACATACGCTACATACATTTACAGCATACAGAAAATGTAGTTTATGCGTCAGCTAAATCAAACCCCTGCAGGGCTTTGTTCACACATTTAGGGATGTGGGTCCCTATTGGCAGAAAGTGTAGCGCAGCATGCAGTCTATAGGATCTGTTGGTCACATGCTGGACCTACTGTAGGAAAATGGATTTCATTATAAATGCTAGTCAAAAGATCCCAAGTACAGTGGGGCAAAAAAGTATTAAGTCAGTCACCAATTGTGCAAGTTCTCCCACTGATGAGAGAGGCCTGTAATTTTCATCATAGGTATACCTCAACTATGAGAGACATAATGAGAAAAAAAATCCATAGAATCACATTGTCTGATTTTAAAATAATTTATTTGCGAATTATGGTGGAAAATAATTATTTGGTCACCTACAAACAAGCAAGATTTCTGTCTCTCACAGACATGTAGCTTCTTCTTTAAGAGTCTCCTATGCCCTCCACTTGTTACCTGTATTATTGGCACCTGTTTGAACTTGTTATCAGTCCACAATCTCAAACAGTCATACTCCAAACTTCACTATGGCCAAGACCAAAGAGCTGTCGAAGGACACCAGAAACAAAATTGTAAACCTGCACCAGGCTGGGAAGACTAAATCTGCAATAGGCAAGCAGCTTGGTGTGAAAAAATCAACTGTGAGAGCAATTATTAGAAGATGGAAGACATATAAAACCACTGATAAGCTCCCTCCATCTGGAGCTCCATGCAAGATCTCACCCCGTGGTGTCAAAATTATCACAAGAATGGTGAGCAAAAATCCCAGAACCACACGGGGGGACCTAGTGAATATCCTGCAGAGAGCTGGGACCAAAGTAACAAAGGCTACCATCAGTAACACACTACACCGCCAGGGACTCAAATCATGCAGTGCCAGACGTGTCCTACTGCTTAAGCCAGTACATGTCCGGGAACGTCTGAAGTTTGTTAGAGAGCATTTGGATGATCCAGAAGAGTATTGGGAGAATGTCATATGGTCAGATGAAACCAAAGAAGAACTTTTTCATAAAAAGTCGTCGTGTTTGGAGGAGAAAGAATGCTTAGTTGCATCCAAAGAACACCATACCTACTGTGAAACATGGGGGTGGAAAAATCATGCTTTGGGGCTGTTTTTCTGCAAAGGGACCGACTGAGGGAGTTGAAAGCCTGTGTTGCCCAGAGACAGCCCCAAAACATCACTGCTCTAGAAGAGATCTTCATGGAGGAATGGGCAAAATACCAACAACAGCGTGTGAAAACCTTGTGAAGACTTGTGAAAACATTTGACCTCTGTCATTGCCAACAAAGGGTATATAACAAAGTATTGAGATGAACTTTTGTTATTGACCAAATATTTTTTTTCCCACCATAATTTGGAAATAAATTCTTTAACAATCAGACAGAAAATGTGATTTTATGGATTTTTTTTCTCATTATGTCTCTCATAGTTGAGGTATACCTATGATGAAAATTGCAGGCCTCTCTTTTTAAGTGGAAGAACTTGCACAATTGGTGGCTGACTAAAAACTTTTTTGCCCCACTTTACATTATATACAGTAGTTATAAAACGATAATAGATGACACCAACACAAAGAAACAAATATGTCACCTTGCTTCTAGGCATACTAAAGGGCTGCATTACTGAAAATACAGAAACAAAGAAAGACACAAACACAAGGAACCCTTAGGCATTACCTGGTATATTCCTTTTTTTTTTTTAAAGGAAAAAAAAAAAAAGAACATGAAAGCTATACTCAGAACCTCTGTTCTTGTAATTCGGATAGACGTAATTACCTTTATATAATCTGTCAATCAATATCAACACTATTTAGGTTCTAGACCCCTCCCCAACACTTACTGCAAGCAAACCAGAGTACTGCAGTGACAGGCTGAATAATGGCTTGTATTTGCGAATACTATTTATTACCATAAGATAACCATAGCCTTTTTATGAGAGATATAGACAAAGATCTTTCTCTCTTTACACACACACACATATATTTTGCATCTTATTACAGGATGAAATGAACATGCTTATGTGCATGAGACCTAGGATGTCAGTTTTGAAAAGTAAGAATCCTATATGGCTAAAGGGAACTATACACACAAGACTAATATGAGCCAAAACCACCAACTTCTGAGGACAAAGCTAACCATCTAATGTGTACGCAATGTCCATAAACCCTAATAATAAATATGTTCGGGGAGATAAAAAAAAAAAATAAATAATAATGATATATATATATATATATATATATATATATATATAGCAAAAATTCCTACAGCACTATCACAAGTACAGTGCCAACACTCCAGACCTTACCACAGTCCAAAAGATAGATAGAAAAACAGCAGTGCGGCACTCCAAAATTTTTTTTTTTTTTTAAAAGTGAATTTACTGTCTCACAACATAGCCTGCTATGTTGTGAGACAATAAATTCACTTTTTTTTTTTTTTTTTTTTTGGAGTGCCGCACTGCAGTTTTTATAAATATAAATATATATACATTATATATATATATATATATATATATATATATATATATATATATATATATATTAGGGCTGCAACAATTAAACGACGTTATCGATAAAATTCGATAACGGGATTCGCTGTCGACGAATCCAGTTATCGAATAATCGGCTGATTCGTTGTCCGGGTTCCGGCTGTGATAACACTGCTGCAGGCGCGCGGTCAGACACTAGTCCGCACCACCACAGCCTCTGTTCAGTTAGTTTAGTCCCTGTCACACCCTCCGCTACCCACTGCTCACCAATCACGTGAGCGGCTGCTTCTCTGCACTCCTCCCCTCCCCCGCCGCTAGTGGACGCTCTACACTTATGGAGCCTCAGCCTGCCATGGAGGACTCCATACTACTACTGCCGGTAGGACAGTTTCCTGAAGTTTAATGCACCCTGCCCCTGTTACTTACACTAGGATGCAATGCTCTACTCATACTACCATGTGCATAGCAGTGTGCATGTAGTACACACTTACACTACTATACACATGGGGGTATGTGCAGAGCATTGCACCCTTGTGTCTGTACTACAGACAAGGGTGCAACGCTCTGCATATACCCCTATGTGTATATCAGTAAGCAGTGCACACCGCTTTACCCATGGGGGTTTGTGCATAGCATTCCACCCTTGTGTCTGTAGTACAGACACAAGGGTGCAATGCTCTGCACATACCTCCATGGGTAAAACAGTGTGTATGTAGTACATATACACTACTATACACGTTGGGGGGGGGTGCAGAGCATTGCATCCTAGTGTCTGTACTACAGACATGGGTTGGGTTCAATGCTCTGCAGTCTGCAAATACCCCCATGTGTATAGGAGTGCTATAGAAAAAGTGTAAAGTAAAAACAAATTAAATTTAAATAAACCGCCCCCCAATAAAAATAAGCTCCACCTTTTCCTATTGCTATACAAAGATCGTATAAAAACATCTGATACTGCCGCATGGCTAATTGTCTGAACTATTAAAATTAAATGTTATTAAATCATTAACATTTTATTTTAATAGTTCAGACAGTTACCCATGCAGCAGTATCAAATTTACACTGGTTTCTGTACAGGATGATTAATAATGACCCTGTATAGCAACCGGTGTAAACTTAAAAAAATAAATAAATAGAAAAGCCAAAAATTGCTGTTTGGTCACATCACATGCTAGAATACTTTTAATATGTCCATTGTACATAATTCTTCAAGTAGAATCAACTGGACCCCCTATTTTTGCATTTTGACTTCTTTTCCGATTAATCGATAAAATAATCGACAACTAATCGATTATTAAAATAATCGTTAACACATGCATCCTTAGCTAACCACAGCATAGATATGCATATAAAGAGGGGGGAAAAGGTCAGTTGAATTAGTTAACCCCTGGACAAGTGTTCGCCCCCAGCTACATAATGTGCATGGCCAGCCTAATAGGCTCTTGTGGAGGATGTGTGGCCGTTCATAAGGCCCTCCCTATCTGACGCTCAAGCTGTACCACGAGTGCCAATCTACAAGATCGCTGCATCTTCCATACAGCATCGAGCAATCTAATAGCGCCTTAAAAGGTGTTAAATTTTAGATTGCGGGGGACCGACATTCCCCCTCCATGTATCTATGAAGAGCTCTTCCACAGAGATACATGGAGAGGGTGTGTCGGGTGCCGTTCTGTGCGAGGGTCCAAAGCAGGAGATCGTGGGGGGTCCCAGTTGTTGGACCCCAGCGATCTTAAACTCATCCCCTATCCTTTGGATAGGGGATACGTTTTTCTGCATGATATATCACCTTTAAGTTCTTATGTCTATCAACTCCACAGGATAGAGGATGCTTGTAAGCTTTAGACAAGTGTTAATTCATTTTGTAAATTTAACCAAATTATTATTTACATGGACTCCTACAAATCTAGGATCAATGCTGCATAATGTGACTTTGTTAAATGAATATAAATATAATTTCACCCCAGCATCGAAAAGACAAATGTTAGTGTGAACAGAGCCTTACAGGTCAAAACAGTTGTAGTATGAGAGTGGGGCTTTGGCTAAGGCTGTTTATTCAGTATCTTCCAGAAAGTAATTCTCCCTCAGGAATGCTTTATGAGAGGTGGCTCCTCTTTTGCTGATGGACATACTGAATCATTGCTTCATAGCAGGGCAACTTCCATTGACGATTGCATCATGGTATATGCATACTACTAAAAAAATCAATGAATCTTGACAGAAAGCCATATACATTTAATGTATATATAAATTCTAACACATTACCATCTCTCACTTTATAGCTTAAAGGTAATGGCTACACAGAGGTTTATTGCACTATCCTTTGCAGGGTTATTATATTTTAGAAAGCAGGTTAGGGAAGCTCCTCCACACCAGGGGATATAAAACAAGAGAGCACTGAGACACTGACAGAGAATGTCACTTCATCCATCAAAAGGGGACAGTCATAAGTGTACACATCTAGGCTCTTACCTCAAAGCTGAGGGGCAGGTTACGCTTCAATGAGATCTCAAACACCAAACTGATTTCAGACTTGTTTGCATCTTTATCTTCATCAGGGCTTCGTGTCTCTCCGTTCTACATGTGTGTGCAAAAAAAATAAAAAAATACAAAATATTTTCTAAGTGCAATATAGACAAAAGCTAATTTTAGGGCTGGGTCACACGTGCCATATTTTGCTGCATAACTTCTGCAGCTGATTTTGCTACCCATTGACTTCAAAGGGTAGTAAAATCGGCAGCAGCAAATTTGCAGCAAAATGCGCAGAGAAATAAGGCAAGCGTGACTTTACTGTTACACAAAATAATTGATTAAATATTGGTGTTTAAAAATATAGGCTCCTGCACAGGCTGCTACTTGCAATGTAGCAGTGGTCCAATCTCTGAAATCAATACACCTTTAGGCTAAGTTTCCACTTGGTTTTTCCTCTGGCAGTTTTTGTAAAATTGCCACTGCAGTCTTTGAGCCAAAGTCAGAAGTGGATCCATAAGGAAGGAAAAGTGTAAATTCTTCCTTTTATATGTCCTATTCCTTTTGAGTACACTTCTGGTTTTGGTTCAAAAACTAAAGTGGCAGTATTCCAAAAACTGCCAGAAAAAAAAACAAGTGGAAACTTAGCCTGAGGGTAGGGTCACACGTAACATATCTACTGCAAGTGGATAAGTTGTTACTCATTGACGTCAATAGGAAGCAACATAAGCCACATGCAGATTTACCTCTTGCTGAATTCCACAGAGGAACTTCCACTGTGCGATAGCATAAGGGTAGGATTACATGCAACCTATGTTCCAACTAAGTTTTTTTCAGCTTTCCTTTGCAGCTGAAAAAAATGTTTCTTTATACAGTCATTTTTTTTAAACAGATTTTTACAATTTTTGGCCCTACAGCAAAAGCTATACACCAAAAAACTGCTGTTTGCAACAGTTTTTTCCATCTCAAAATACTGATGAAATACGGCCATATTTTATTTTGGCCTATCAAACAAAAAAGTCACTGGCAATTCATTTTTAGATTTGTAATAATTACAAAATAGACCTGCTGCGATCGAGAGCTATAAGCCACATCTTTGAAGACAAAATAATTTTGACTGTATTTTTTCTAAATTCACAACCAGCAATACGTGAAGAAATTACACAGCGCATTTGTCATCTAGGTTGTATCATCAGCCCAGACCGGTTCTTTATGATTAATATCCATATTCAGAACACGGAGCTTCAGGCTAAGAGAGTGTAAAGGTATGAATGCTATTGTTCATTGTGTCCACCATATCACCGGAGATTATATGGCTTCAGAACGAAGAACTTACCACTGAGGACCTCTCTGGTATCGGTTCATTCTTCAGAGCATGCAAAGCTTTCAGTGCTGCATTGTGTCTTGCTGCCTGGCGAGTTTTCCCTTCTCCATAAAACTCAGTATTTCCCACAGTAAGCTGGACGTAAAATGTCTTAAGCATTGGACAAAGGTACCTGTGATATTTAAAGAAGAAAACATTTTACTAAGGACAAAACAGATGTTCATAGCTTGCTTCAGGTATTATAAAAAGTACTAAGTTTTAAGTCTGTGAATAAAAAACTGATTACAATGAAGAAAACTGGCGAGACCTGACTTATGGGCGGGACTGAAAGCCTCAGCAATTTTCAGTCCCGGTCAAATGTCTGATACAGTCAGAAACTAAGTAACTAGCTGACTCTGAATTAAATGGGGTAAAGCATGGGTCCAGCACGAACGCTTTGGCAGGAGGTTTTGAGCTTCTGCCACCAGATCTGTGCCACAAAAAGTGGTGTACATGCACTCTTACAAGTAAAAACAACATGTACACTGCTTAAAATACTTAAAATCCTAACACCACTAGGGGGAGCTTACTGCATACAGTTTATTCATTTAACTTCAAAAAACAGTAAACAATAAGCTTCCATGGTTGGATTGCTGAGAAAGAAAGGGCATGGGACATGTAAACCCTAGGTAATGACTGCTCACCTCCCTTTTATATCAACCTACAAAAGGGGTTACAATAGAGCCTGAACTGCTGATGAGCCTGAGGTCACAGGAGAGAGAGAACCATTCCTGGATGAAGCCTTAACTGCAAGTTGTCAGTGATGGCTAACAGCGCTGAGATCAGCAGCTGCGGACTATGATCGGTGCCCTCACTCACTTACAGCGATGTCTGTATGAACTCACAGCGTCATAAGCAGTTTAACAGATGTAAGGAACAATAAGATTTAACCGGGGGGAGTGTGGATGAATCAGCTGTGCAGGATGGGTATATACGAAGCAGTGGAGTGCAAGTAGTATGAAACCATAGTTTCCTACTGCATAGTGTCTCACGGCATAGGACTGAACGACACAATGGAGACTTCAACTCCATCCGGGCCACTCCTATTGAGCAGGTCGCTAAAGATGTGAACCAGAGATATAACACATTCAGAAGAAGAGAACATTTCTGGATTCACATCCTCTGGACCTTGTCTTACTCCGTTTTACTCTGGTCGGCTCATTTTTGACCCATATCCGGTTTTGTGACTGGACCTAAAAACCTAGTATACTACGTTTTTAGGTCCGATCAGAAAACCGGATTCGGGTAAAAAATTAGCCGACCGGAGTAAAACGGTGACTCAGGTCAGCTCATTAAAATCAATGGATTTTAGCGCCCGTCCGGCTGGAGTACGGGAGCGCACGGTTTTCCCCTCCCCCAGCCGGATCCGGCACCTGTACAGTGAAAACGTAGTGTGAATGCACCCTTAGTCTGTATCATAAGTGTACCGAACTCCAATTTTAGTTTTTAGCCATTTGGTACCTTTTTCTTCATACATGTAAGTGTATATGTATGTACATATTTATTGATTTATATATACCCAAATTGTTTTCATGCATTTCATACTTTTTATTGCAATTCTGCATTCCTATCTATTGGCCTACCTTTGTGCCAGTCACGCCTCCTTTTAATTGGCGGTCTTTTTGTAACTATAAAATGTCCGCCGCTGCCATACATTGTTACATCTGCAATTGATAAAGGGTACGTAGAAACCCGAAATGCGTCTTACCTTTGATGTGCCTGTAAAACTTGTGTTCAATAAATATGGTTTTACTGGAATAAGTACGGATTTTTCGCCTCACTGGAACAGCGCCAAGCTTGGAGTTCTTTTTCCTTGAATCTATATGCCTATCTCTGGATTATTTCACATGGTATCCAGAAAACCCGCCTTCGGCCTGCAGTTTCTTGGTACCCGGCTGAATTGGGGTGATATGCAAAATACCAAGGAGATACAGGTGAGAGTCCATATACAGACGGTCACCCCCTCCTCTCACTCGCAGGATTACACGAGGCGCTGTCCTCTTTTTTATTTCCTTTTTATCCTTTTTAATATACAACTTTTTATCATACCCATGTTGTACAGCACACTGGCTATCCCCTTTAATTTTTTCTATCATACTACTTGCACTCCACTGCTTCGTGTATACCCATCCTGCACAGCTGATTCATCCACTCCCCTCGGTTAATGCTTATTGTTCTTTACATCTTTTGAACTGCTTATGACGCTGCGAGTTCATACAGACATCGCTGTCAGTGAGGGATGGCACCGATCATAGTCTGCAGCTGCCGATCTCAGCGATGTTAGCCAGCACTGACAATTTGCAATTAACCTGCCCGCATTTTCCTCCCTCTGATTGGACGGCTGTAATCATGTGAAGGCCGCTCCAGAGCGATGTGTCCATGACTTCTCTTCTCTATACCAGGCTCGCAAGCGTAGCAGCACATGGCATACTACCGCCTCTGACGTCATGATTGTTTACATCTGCAATCCAGATGTTTTCAGCTGCTGTCCGGATATTGCCACCTCTGGCACAATGTGTAATTACTTATTTCTGATTTTGCTTGCAGCTATTCATTTCTAACTTTAACTATTTGCATTTTAAGTACTGATGTTTATTTTTTTATTATTCTAACTGTATCATGTGATGAGTTTGTTTGGGCCCCTCCCACATTGTGTGTGGCATCATTTTTGTACCTATTTATAGCCTGATTGTGCCCACTGTCTATATACTGATTTGAAGAAGGGGTAGCTGCCCTGAAACGCGTAATCTCCATTTATTTGTTTTATTTGTCTATAAACCTTCCAGTGCTTTGTACAACTGCATCTCTGGCTTTGGTTTGTTACATCCTACTTGGAACCAGCAGCACCTCCCCTTAATATTGCATGGTTTCCTTAATGGATGAATTTATTCTAACTGCATGGATATAAATTAAAATTATATTTTTGAATAAAAAAATGAAGTTTATACAACATAAAAAGAAATATTAAGATATGCAATATAAGATTTGTCTCGCTGAACTAAAAAGTCTGGGAGTGGGGCGAATAGCTTTAGATCCGTAGAGTGCAGTGCTCACACCTGTTACTCTATCTCAGTGATTCCCAACCGCGGTGCCGTTCAGCACTGCCCGTGGTGCCGCGGGATTTTGCCGTGATTTTTTTTTATTTTTTATTATTATTTTGTTTTTTTAAATGTCCCGCCCCGGCCTGACCGCGCAGGGGGGAAGGGAAGTCTGCGTGCGCACTGTGCACACAGCGTCCCCCTGCGTCTCCTGTGTCTCCTGCGTCCCCCGTGTTTCCCTCCTTCCCCCTCTGTTCCCTGTGTCCCCCTCCTCCACACTCCGTCTCGTGCGTCACCCTCCGTTCCCCGCTCCCTTGCGGCGCAGTGAGCCGGATATGGTGCCCTGGGGCGGAACGAGCTGCACCTGCGCCGGACTCCCGTGCCTGCTGTGGGACTGCAAGCTGCGCGGGCCGGCTTGCTTAAGGTACCGTACCCTTTCCACCCCTCTGTTCACCTTCTCAACCCTGTCTAAACCCCCCCACCGTCACCCAGGTACACCCTCTACCCCCCCCCCCCCCCCTGTCACCCATGTCCAGCCTCCCTGTCACCCATGTCCAGCCTCCCTGTCACCCATGTCCAGCCTCCCTGTCACCCATGTCCACCCCCCAGTCACCCATGTCCACCCCCCAGTCACCCATGTCCACCCCCCCGTCACTCATGTCCACCCCCTGTCACACATGCCCCCCCACCTATCATCCCCGTCACCCATGTCCAGCCTCCCTGTCACCCATGTCCACTCCCCCAGTCACCCATGTCCACTCCCCCAGTCACCCATGTCCACCCTCCCCCGTCACTCATGTTCACCCCCCGTCACTCATGTCCACCCCCCCGTCACCCATGTCCACCCCCCCGTCACCCATGTCCACCCCCCCCGTCACCCATGTCCACCCCCCCGTCACTCATGTCCACCCCCTCTCACACATGCCCCCCCACCTATCATCCCCGTCACCCATGCCCACCTCCCCTCTCACCCATGTCCACCCTCCTGTCATCCATGTCTGCCTTGTCCACTCCCCTGTCCATCCCTGTCACTCATTTTTACCCCCCCCCTGTCTACCCCCGTAGTCTACTCTGTCACCCATGTCCACCCTCCTGTTCACCCATCTGTCCCTTTGTCACCCCAGTCCACCCCTCTCTGTCACTCCTGTCCCTCTTTTACCCCCTTCTCCACCCATCCCCCCCCCCCGTCACCCATGTCCACCCCCCCTGTCACCCATGTCCACCCCCCCGTCACCCATGTCCACCCCCCCGTCACCCATGTCCACCCCCCCGTCACCCATGTCCACCCCCCCGTCACCCATGTCCATCCTCCCTGTCACCCATGTCTACCCTCACTGTCACTCATGTCCACCCCCCCTGTCACTCATGTCCACCCCCCCTGTCACCCATGTCCACCCCCCGTCACCCATGTCCACCCCCCGTCACCCATGTCACCCATGTTCACCTTCCTGTCACCCATGTCCACCCCCCCATCACATGTCTATCCGCACTCACACATGTCCCCCCACCTATAATCCCCGTCACCCATGTCCACCCACCCTCTCACCCATGTCCACCCTCCTGTCATCCATGTCTGCCTTGTCCACTCCCCTGTCCATCCCCGTCACTCATGTTTCCCCCCCCCGTCTACCCCCGTAGTCTACTCTGTCACCCATGTCCACCCTCCTGTTCACCCATTTGTCCCTTTGTTACCCCAGTCCACCCCTCTCTGTCACTCCTGTCCCTCTTTTACCCCCTTGTCCACCCCTCTGACCCCCTGTCTCCCCTGACCACCCTCCTGTCATCCATGTCCACCCCCCATCCAACCCTGTCACCCCTGCCCATCCCTGTCACCCATGTACACCCTCCATTGTCCACCCCTCTGACCACATCCTTGTCACCCGTGTCCACCCCTCTGTCACCCCTATGCCGCCGTCACCCATGTTCACTCTTCTACACCCATCTATCATCCTTGTACACCTCCCTACACCCCTCTGTACACCCCTCTGCCACCAATGTACACTCCTCTACACCCCTCTGTCACCCATGTACACTTCTCAACACCCCTCTGTCAGCCATGTACACTTCTCTACACTCCTCTGTCACCCATGTACACTCCTCTATACCTCTCTTTCATCAATGTACACTCCTCTACACTCCTCTGTCACTCATGTACACTCCTCTACATCCATCTGTCACCCATGTCCACTCTACACCCCTCTGTCCACTCCTCTACATCCCTGTCACCCATGTACGCTCCTCTACACCCCTCTGTCCACTCCTCTACACCCGTCACCCATGTACGCTCCTCTACACCCCTCTGTACATTCCTCTACACCCCTTTCACACATGTATGCTCCTCTACGCCCCTGTACGCTCCTCTACACCCGTCGCCCATGTACACTCCTCTATACCCCTCTGTCACCCATGTACACTCCTCTATACCCCTGTCACCCGTGTACACCCATCTGTCACCAATGTACACTCCTCTACACCCCTCTGTCACCCATGTACACCCATCTGTCACCCATGTACACTCCTCTACACCCCTCTGTCACCCATGTACACTTCTCAACACTCCTCTGTCACCCATGTACACTCCTATATACCCCTCTTTCATCCATGTACACTCCTCTACACCCCTCTGTCACTCATGTACACTCCTCTATATCCATCTGTCACCCATGTACACTCAACTACAAACTACACCCATCTGTCACCCATGTACACCCATCTTTCACCCATGTACACTCCTCTATACCCCTCTGTCACTCATGTACATTCCTCTAAACCCCTCTGTACACTCCTCTACACCCCTACACCCATATACACTCCATGTACACCCATGTACACTCCTCTACACCCCTCTGTCACCCATGTACACTCCTCTACACCCCTCTGTCACCCATGTACACTTCTCTACACCCCTCTGTCACCCATGTACACTTCTCAACACCCCTCTGTCACCCATGTACAGTCCTCTATACTCCTCTGTCACCCATGTACACTCCTCTACACCCCTCTGTCACTCATCTACACTCCTCTACACCCCTGTCACCCATGTACACCCATCTGTCACCCATGTACACTCCTCTATACCCCTCTGTCACTTATGTACACTCCTCTAAACCCCTCTGTACACTCCTCTACACCCGTCACCAATGTACGCTCCTCTACACCCCTGTCACCCATGCACGCTCCTCTACACCCGTCACCCATGTACGCTCCTCTACACCCGTCACCCATGTACGCTCCTCTACACCCCTCTGTACACTCCTCTACACCCGTCACCAATGTACGCTCCTCTACACCCGTCACCCATGCACGCTCCTCTACACCCGTCACCCATGTACGCTCCTCTACACCCGTCACCCATGTACGCTCCTCTACACCCCTCTGTACACTCCTCTACACCCCTCTAAACCCCTCTGTCACCCATGTACACTCTTCTACACCCCTCTGTTACCCATGTCCACTCTTCTACACCCCTCTGTCACCCATGTAAAAAAAAAAAAAAAAAAAAAAGTTCGGCGCCTAATAGGTTTGTTTTGCAGGTTTAACGGTGAAGAATTGTGTGTGGAAGAAATCGTGATGATGGCCCAGACCAGATGGAGAAGAGAAGGCAATGATGCAAATTAGAGAAGACATCATTGGTGAGTTGCTGTATGAAGCAGCACTTTAAACTACATACCCACTGATAAAGAGATATAGTGTATTGCGTTTTTTCCTTTTTTTTTTTTTTCTTGCTCGTCAACCTCGGTAGCGGTGCCCCGTGGAAAAAAAAAATTTCCGAGGTGTGCCCCGACCCGAAAAAGGTTGGGAAACACTGCTCTACTTACTTATCATAAGAAATGCATTAGCACAAAATATTAAAAACTACATGTGAAAAACTCCCTTTTAGTACATTAAATGGTAACCTGTAGAAAAGCTATACCTTATCCATTATAACTATATCATGAAATTGTCTGCAACTTTAAAAGGGAATGTGCTATCAGAAAATAACCTATTGTTTAAATCAAGTTTTTGTGTAAGAATTGTTTGTGATATTTTCCTCGTCACTATCTATATTCTAAAATAATCCTGAAATCAGTTTTCAGTATGGCCACTAGGCCTAAAACTAAGACTTCCTGTCCGGTCTATGTTGATAAAGAGGAGGCCGCTGGGAAGTTATCCGTACAGCATTAAAGTGAAAGGTGATACCAGTAAATAGAAAAGACAATAGGAGCTCAGCCTCCCCGCTCCCCTGTAGAATTAACTCTGCACAGGTCACAGATCAGGCCTACAAACCTTTCCTATACAAAGAATAGAGTATTCTCCTGTTCATTGTATCTGTGTTCATGGGGCTTACTGTAAAGCATATCACTAAATGCTGTTAAAAACAGCTTAGCCCCCATGATAAATCACTAAAAAGGTTAGTTAGAAAAATAACAACATGTTTTATTATCTGGCTCTAATCAGTAAAAAAAAAATGGCAACAAGTTTACTTTGTGTATTTGTGAATTAACACCACTGCTTTTGAGATCCTTATTGTTTGGCTCAAAATGCCCGATGACAGTTCAACCCATGGAATTATTTTGTGATTATAAACAGTCTATAGAAAAATGCTGCAACAAGTTGGATTTAACACAATAGGGTCTGAAGTACTTTCTGAAATCTTCTATTCCCTACCCATGGTATCTATCGCTTTCATGCGCATTTTCGATTGCAGGGACATCACATGACTGCCTCCTTTAAATATTTGCAGCTCAGATATCACAAGGGAAAACAAAGGATTAGACTATTGAAATACTAACTTTTTGACTTTGGTTTCCTCCAACATTGGACAAGGAAAATATAGGAATCCACCAAAGAAAGGAAAATACAATATTATATATATATATATATATATTGGGGAAAAAAACAACAGTGTAAATGGTTTCAGACACTGTTTTGCTGCAGGTTTGAAAAGTCATCAGCAGGTCACAAAGAGCGCATCAACAGGGCAAATAAACCCAGGCACCAGGGCAGAATGAAATGTGGGAATTGGATGTGCCTAGGAGGGTATGCTGCAGTTTGTTATTTTCCCTTAACACAGCAGCCTGCAGTGAGGTTTAAATTGGACTATTCCTTTATAGTATTCCGGTCAAAAGTTGTGATTGCATCTGGTCTCACTTCTGAGGAGTTATAAGCCGTAGAAGTGCTCAGCTTTACACTCAAGTTCCTGGCTAGTCGACAAATCAGACCTTTTCTCACATAGGAAAGGTCGGATTTGACCAACAGCCAGGGAGAGAGGCACATGCAGCCACAACTTCCCCAGCTTATTACGCCTGATCACACCGGGTCTCAGGGGTACGACCAAGAGTGATTAAAACTTATGACATGTGTTGGGAAACATGTCAAAAGTGGTTTTAAAGGGCAGTAATGCTTTAAGCTTCACCACTACAGAGGTTGAAACCAATTGTAGCATGCTACCAACGATCATACATAGCTACAGGTCCTTGGTCATTACTATACCATTGATTGATGGTTTGGTACCTTTAACCATATAAAAATGTAGAGCCTTGAAACTTTTTCTACCACCCCTGATGCACAGGAATATCTGCTACTGCTGGGTGTTACCCTTTAAATTGGTCTTTCTGAAAAAACATAAACAAAGAGGGAACCTGGTGAGAGATCATCCTGTAGTATACCCCTAGGCTGCAGTCACTACTATGCTGGTGTGGAGTCACTGAGTAGATACATATTACAATCTAATCCCCTGTACAGGATAAGCAATGTGATAAGCAATGGAAACCAAAGCAGATCAGAGTTTTCAGTCCAGGTCAAAAGCGGGATTTGGTCGGAAAATGATCAAAAAGTATTCTAAATATATAGTGAGGTGGACAAAGGCTTTAATAAACCAATCTACTTGTAACCAAGTTTGGTTTGCTTCATACCGATATATATTTTATTTGAGGGATAAAAAAAAAAGCATGATATTTAAATTGTTGAAAACAATTTATTTTATTGGGATTATGGTGGCACAAACTATTTTTCCTATGGTTTTTATACTTTACATCTAAGTCAGTGATTTTTTTTTTTCAATGTAAAAAAATAAAAATTTAGGGAGCACTGCTAACTGGTAAAACAAAGTTTAACGTAAAAAGAAAACATTTGTATATATTAAATGTACTGACTCACCCATTGCACGTGATGACCCCCACCGAACAGGGTATCAAACAAACAAGAGAGCGAGGGGGGGGGGGGGGGGCTCAATCAAATCACAATTGTATGGGTGCTGATCAGTATACAAATAAGCACAAACCAAAAAGAAGGAGAAAGTGTAACACTTAAACTTCAGCTCAACAGTAGTATGATGCTATTAAGACAATTCTTTATTAAGTACAAACAAAATCCCCTGTAAACAACTAAACATATATTATTGGTGAGGAAAAGTGATGAAACCAATAAAAATATGGGCTAATAAACAAAGCCCAAGCACAATCCTAGGGAAGATATTGGCACCTGTCCTATGTGCTAGATGTAGATACCCTCCATTCAAGTACATGTACAATAAAATGTATAGTACAAAAGCAACACAGGGAATAAATTAGTGCAATAATAATAATAGCAATATCCAATACTGTAAGTAATGTCACCCTTAATAGTACAATCCCTGTATACTTGTGATCATAGAAGTAGTAGGAAGGAAGTGTCCCAGACTGAATGGAGAGACCAGATGGATAATGGTGTCAACATAAGGATGGGGCCACAGGAGCGTTCCAATGCTCCCAAGGCGAATTCCTCAGGGGTGTTCACCACAAACACCCTGGAGCCACATTAACATTAAATAATCCAATCTTCTTCACCACCACAAGGGAATCCCATGATAGCCAATAGGAGGGTGCAGGTATCCAACATCCGGATATACTTCAAGCAAATCGGTGTATAGCAATCATAAAAGAAGAAAAGGGTATAAAATACTGGTTACTTTTTATAATATTTTATACCCTTTTATTCCTGTAAGCGCTGGCTGGTGTATATTTTTTTCTTCTTTTATGATTAGTAAGTTTTTTGTTTGTTATTGCTACTTTATGATAATCCATTTTTCTTTTTCCATTTGATATAAAATGAATGTAAACTTTGAAATACAAAATGCTAACTAAAAAGAATAAATCCCATGCTTTTAATTTTCTCAAAATGTTCTTTATCTTATATTTTTTAGACAAATAAAATAATCTACCACAGTACACAAAGCCAAAAAAGATTTATTCCAATCCTTACAATGCTCTTCTGTTTATAATGTAACAATAATATATCCCACAGCATTTCATTACAGAGATAAGTCTACACATGTGGTCTTGTCCAACTCACATTAAGAAAACCATTTACCTCCCTCCCACATCTGCTAGCATTATTACAAGAATCCAAAACTCTCCAGCTATAATATAAATCAAACCAAAAATCTGAGGCGCTCACTACAACCCAAACACTGCAGACAATGAAAGTAATGGGTATAAATGTCTCCTGTGGACTCTGAGTAAGATGACTCCAATCCATCAATAGAAGGCTGCATTTTAAACACAAAGCTTTAAATGTGGTAATTTAAAAAGACAAAATAGAAATACAATTAAAAAAAAAATAGAAAACAAAAAAATGACCAAGCCCCTGACAGATCCAAGTAGCATTTAGTTCCCGATATACTGAACACTATGCTGTAAGTGCTTTGTATCTTAACTAAAGATTCATTCCCACTTTTGCCATTGAAAAAGGGGGGTTCTCCACGAAACGCGTCTGGCTATTAGCTATCACCCAGCAATCTGCTTTGCTGTTTCTAACTCTTGACAAGGATTGATTCTCCATTCTCAAGCACTGGAGTCCCCTGCTCAGCGGACCACCATTCACTGAGTAACTGCCACAGCACGAGGAAGCGGCCGCAGCGAGTCATATGCATATCCCCGCTCCTGCGATCCCACATCCCCGCTGCTGTTAACTCATCCATCCAGGGCCAAACGCAGCTACGAGCCACCTGCCACCACAGACCTACATGCCAGGATATCCACAACAAAGACGGAACACACACCTAAGAAGACTGCAGGTATTTCTACCAGGCCGGGTGCGCTGTGAGCACCAGCACCCGTGCCAATCTGCACAACGCTATATTTAATCGTATTCATTCCTTACGCATTAGACTGCTACAAACCACAATTGTATTTACAGCGCTGATACTATTTTTGACTCTACATCATTTTACAAGCGATTCTAACTTTTTCCTCGTCAAAGACTGGTACCATCATTTTAAAACCATTTTTTATGTTGCATTATGCTATACTGCTTTTAATAAATATATATAAGACTCAACGTGTGTGTGTGTGTATGTATGTATGTATGTATGTATGTTCCAGCATCACGTCCAAACGGCTAAAGATATTAACATGAAACTTGGCACACGTTACTTATATGTCAACAACAAACATAGGATAGGTGATTTAACCCTTACTCACCCCCATTTGCCAGGGGCAGGGTTTATGTTTAAAGTCCCATACAAGTCAATGGGAAATATATGTTACTGCATAACTTACAAATGGCTGGTGATATTTCGATAATACTTGATCACATGTTACTTATATGTCCACTTAAATGATAGGATAGTTAATTTAACCCTTAACTACCCCCATTTGTGAGGGTCAGGGTTTTTGTTTAAAGTCCCAAGCAAATCAATGGGAAATGTATGTTCCCACATAACTTCCGTACGGCTGGAGATATTTCAATAACTGGTACACATATTACAGGTCGGGATAGGAGGACGGGACAGGAGGATGGGACAGGAGGACGGGACAGGAGGACGGGACAGGAGGACGGGACAGGAGGACGGGACAGGAGGACGGGACAGGAGGACGGGACAGGAGGACGGGACAGGAGGACGGGACAGGAGGACGGGACAGGAGGACGGATATGACAACAATATATGAGGACGGGATATGAAGTCAAAAGCTTCCTCCTTTGTTTATTTTCCTCCCCAACAAGGATTAGGAAGGAAAAACCGGGCAACACGGGTTACTCAGCTAGTATACATATATATATATCTCATTATCTCTGTAGCAAGGGCCCTGCTCAGAGACTGGATTTTATTACCGACTATATTGGCATTATATTAGAATAAAGCACATTATATTTAGATACCAGACATCTCCCATCTCTTTTTTCCCCACACACACACTAGCACAAAATACTAACTGTGTCTAGAGATCTGAATTTCTCAATTTTATTACTAGTTTCTTTTGGCACTATGGGTAAAGTGTATCTCAGCACCGCGGCCCAGTTAAACTATACGTTTATAGTGTGCAGCTCCCCATCCACTTTTTAATTCAGTTTTCTGTACAAAAAAAATATAGCATGTGGAAAACTACCCATCAGCTAATCTGACAAGATTCGTCTGAAGGCGCACTGGGGAGTTTTCTGGAATATCTCAAATAAAAAATATCTAAAGGACCTGCCATACCAGGATAACTTGTGTTTCATCCCGGCTCAACCAGGATTCTATAAATTAGCAGTTCTCAAAGAACATATGGCCAGGATTTATTCAACACATTTCTTATACTTTCTTAGCATCTTATCTACACTAATATATATTAAATGGTCAAGTCCACGTGTAACATCACCTCCATGATCATCAACAAGTACCCTAAAACATGACCGTGTAGAAATATGACAAAGCTGTGCTTGTGACCCAAACCTCGAGAAACTGCTCAAGCCCTAAAGAATCCTTATTGACCAAAACTGCAGCAAAATACACAGAAAACTTTATATGTGTGAACTAAATGTGGTATGAAATGAAGAAAAGTAACTCATGTAAGGGCATATTGAAATCATCGAAAACCATAAAAGGCAGTGGGACGGTGGGAAGAAGTGTACACTTTGAGAACAAGCGTGTCACATTGCACATCACATTTAGATATATCCAGGAAATTGTTATATCGCTGGAACCTCACTCCGTATAGACTCTCTAAAATACATCCAGGTTCCTCGGATTTGTGTGGGCGGTGCAAGAAAGTAGGTACCCTACTCCACGTTTGGTGGGAGTGTGACGCACAGACCCCTTTTGGGTCAAATTCTATCCTTGCTGTGCACCATTATAGGATATTCAATTCCTTGGGGGCCAGAAGTGGCCTTACTGCATGTGGGTTTGGAAGATATACATATCTCGGATACAACTATACTGGTGCATTTTTTTTTTAACAGTTGCAAAACCTAACATAGCAGCCAAATGGAAAAGTGTAGAACTGTCAAACATATATTATTAACTATACACATTTCAATTGCTTAATGGAGCTATCAATTGCCTCAGCACATCACCACCTTTTACTATCATTTGGTCTAAATGACTTAAAATCAAACATTTAGAATAGGCTGAACGTTAGTTAAACTATCATTTTAGCATTTCATTTTTACGTAAAATAGTGTATGATTGCCGTTATCTTACAGAGCCATACTTGCATTCATGAGCTTAGTTTTAGCCTAGCCCAAGTGTTAAGACAAAGGTATTTTTAACCCTTTTGTTAAGACAAAAGGGATAAATAAACAAACCATATGGTCGAAGGGCGAATCATTTAAGGACAGAAAGACTCCTAACCCAACGGTATTATATTTGGCTCTAAAACTCGGTCTATCTTTTTTTCCTTTCCCTTTTCATCTCCTCACTTTCTTCTTCTTCGCGTTCTCACTTATTGGTTGCTCTATACTGGATTGTGTGAGGTTATATAATTCTTTGTCAGTCTTCTTTGTAAATTTTATATAATTAATAAAAATAACATTGGAAAAAAAAGAAAAAGTATTAAAAAAAAGGCAGGGATCAACTGATCGCCATACTAGCACAGTTGTCTGCCATCTTTATTAGGCACATAAAGGTGAATGGAGCAACAGTACATGTGTGACTACTGTTCATTGTGCAATCAGGGGGACACAGGAACATCACCCTGACAATAACTCATCTTTAGGCCCTTTTGTGTTAAAAGGTTAATGGTCTTTCCCCACCATCATCCATCACCTATCCACACAATAGGTAATCTATATGGAATGCAATGAAAAGAAAAAACGGGTGTCCTGCACTCACCGTGTAGATTCTGGATCTTCAGCTCCCATCTCGGGCTGCTAGACCGGCATCGGAGACAGAGTAGCGTGGGGCGCTCAGAGGAGACTGCCGGCGATGTCACGCATACAAATGCGCTTCTTCCGGAAGAAGCGCATTTGTATGCGTGAAACCGCCGGCAGTCACCTCTGAGCACCCCACGCTACTCTGTCTCCGATGCCGGTCTAGCAGCCCGAGATGGGAGCTGAAGATCCAGAATCTACACGGTGAGTGCAGGACACCCGTTTTTTCTTTTCATTGCATTGCATTGCATTCATGACATTTTCATTGTCCTAGCACCATCGTGTTCTGATTGTTTCTGGCTGTTGTCCCGCATACCTTTGTGGTCCATCTGGAGGAGCTGCGTAATAAGGTACTGGTGCCACTATTTCTTCTGTGTCTAAGGTAATCTATATGGTTCAACTACTGGGTCTGCACCAATCATGAGAATGTGGGACAGATGCCAAACAAGTTCCTCAACCATGATTATGACAACACCACTCCTGCACTAATGACTGGGATAGGAGAAAACTTAGACCCACACTGTTTAAAGGGGTACTCCCATGGAAAAAAAAAAAATTTTAAATCAACTGAAATTAACAGATTTGTAAATCATTTCTATAAAAAAAATCTTAATCCTTCCAGTACTTTTTAGGCGCTGTATACTAAAGAGAAATACAAAAAAGAAATGCATTTCCTCTGATGTCATGACCACAGTGCTCTCTGTTGACCTCTGCTGTCCATTTTAGGAACTGTTATACCCAAACGGACAACTATGACCTGGGAGAGAAAAATTGTAACTATGCAGTATATAAGTGACCACGCACTATCGATTAACCCAGGTACTAGTGTTGGCTATAGGTGTGTGAACTCCAAACAGAATTAGCAAATAACAAGAAAGAGAAACTGTCCAGAGCAGCATATGTTTGCTATGGGGATTTTCTCCTGCTCTGGACAGTTCCTAAAATGGACTGCAGAGGTCAGCAGAGAGCACTGTGGTCATGACACGGAAGTACCCCTTTAATCCCTGGTGAACCAAAATCTGCCCTGCCATGTTTGACTAGAAGATTTTAACAGCCTTAGGCCTAATAAAAGCCCCCCATGGCTGTCTATTGATAATCTCTGCTAGAGCATATCAGTAGAGGGGTTATCCAGGATTAGAAAAACTGATCTGATTTCTTCCAAAAACAGTGCTACCCCTGTCCTCAGGTTGTGTGAGGTATTGCAACTCAGGTCCATTGAAGTGAATGGAACCAAGTTTTAATAAACACACACAACCTGAGGGCAGGGGTGGCACTGTTTTTGGAAAAAAATGTACTTTTTTCTATTCTTGGTTAACCCCTTTAATGGGGGTATACAGGGATCAAATGTTATTCCACAGGATATGGTATATCAAACTGATTCTTGGGAGTCCAGTGGCTACTCTATTCACGTAGGTACAGTATTTTGTGGATAAGGGATATATTTAGATCTCGCAATACCACTTTAATGCCCCACAGAAAAAAATATTGTATTAACGCATATGAGGGGCCTCCCAACTCTCCCTTGAAAGAAGATGTTGGGGGCAGAGAGAATCGAGCATGTTCGATTTCAATTGCCCAATCCTTTTGTTCTTTGAGAGATTGGCTCCACTCTCTTTTCTTCATACAGAACACATGCATGCAGAGTTGAGCCACACATTCATGTGTACATAGATATGAGAAAAGGGAGCTGTTGGCCAAACAATCGGCTTACAGCTATCCCATGAGTATGAGTATCTATAGGCTTCCCTAAACACATTTGGCTTCAATGACCAGGCCATGGAATTGGCCCTAGAATGTATATATGGGTGCCAAAGTTTTACGCGAGTGCCTTCTCTGTACATAGCAGAATATATCAACACTATAGAACAGCTTGTAAAAACACAAGAAAAAAAAAATGTATTACCCATCTGGCCTAACAAACATTGTTGTCAAGATTCCCAGAGAAAAAAAATCCCTTTCTTTAATGGACAACAAGAATAAAATAAACAAATTAAAATTATTGGACACTGGAGTTCCCCGAAGAATATTTTACAGTACTGCACAACATCAAAACCTGATGTAAAGTAATTTATCGTCGTAAGTACAAGATAACTGTCCAAGTGTAACAACCAAATACTGAGGGGAAAAAAAAAGTGCATTCCTGGAGTAGTTCTGAGTAATGGCTCTGTCTTATCACGTAAAAACTCTTCACACTAGTATTTGATTTCCAGCCACGTACTTATCTCTCAGATCTAGATTTAGACTGATGCTTTTGGGTATAGGGCCCTCTGGAGTTTTTTTTTCTTCTTTTCGGTGTGCAATTAATAAAGCAGCAGATTGTTTCCGTGTGCTCTCATGTATGACATCATGTTTCAGTAAAAACATAATGAACAACAATTTTTCCTGTCACTATAGCAAACTCAGATTAGTTTCGCAAAAGCTTTATCTTAAATATGTACAAGAATGTCTGGCAGGGTCTCCAAAACCAACTTTTGTACTTTTATTTTTTAATTGGCATTTGTGTATTTAGTCCTCCGCAGTTTACGGACTCCACCTTACGCAGGAGAAAGGGGAAACTTAGTAGACGGTTGTGCCAACATCTCAAAGAAAGGAAAAAAAATTACATTAGCGAAGCTGGTTCCAATTCTATGTTCAATTTCCTTAATGTGCAACACAGGTTGTGATAATGTGCATCTCAGATGTGGTCCCTTTGGTTTCCTTACATATGCAATTCTGTCTGAAGAGAGAGCGGAGTCTACAAGCTATAATATATGAAGACCACCCTGGGGTCTGTGTACTGATGACTCAATGCATCTCAGACACGCTAGGAAAATAAGCACTACAGGGCAGATTTACTATGGCAAATCAGCTGAAAATTCTGGTGCAATTTGCTCAGAAAAAGAGGGGCATATCCTGCGCACTACATGATGTGCTTTCTAAGATTTGTGCACCTGTGCAGTGGGGCCCACCGGTAATGCCCCCAGCTTCAAAAACAGGTACAAACCAAAATCAGTAGCTCTAGCACGAAAGTGGAAGAAAATCTTGCTTTATTTCAGGGGTCTCAAACTGGGGTCCTCCAGATGTTGCAAAACTTCAACTCCCAGCAAGCCTGGACATGCTCAGCCAGCCATTTGCTGCAGCTAACAGCTGTTGAGAATGCTGGGAGTTGAATTTTTGCAACATCTGGAGGGCCACCAGTTTGAGACCCCTGCTTTGTTTGGAAGCACATACAAGGACTTCGATAAGAACAGTGCTGCACCTGATGCGTTTTGCGCTCAATTGCACGGAATGAGTCAGGTGAAGCACGGTTCTTATCTTTGTCCTCTATGTACTTGGAATCTGAATAAATCAAGTTTTTCTTTTATTCTCCACTTTCCTGCTAGACATACTCCTTGCTGTTTGTACACAATGTGCTTTGAAACATTTTGCGCATTGTTCGACAAGGGGTGTGGTGTCACTTTAAATGGGTGTGGTCTAAACCAAGAAGAAATATATGTTGCATTTCAAAATGTCCAATTCTTTGTTGAAATTAAAAACACAAGCACTTTTGGCTTAGCCTTCATGTTTGGGTAAAAGTCGAGAGGGATCATAAGCACAAAAAGAAAAAGAAAAAAAAAGGAACGAACGACAGATCACGCCTCCCAGCTTCCACACTGAAGCAGAGACAGGCGGCAGTGGCCCCGGACCTACTTTCTAACCCCATCCACAACAGAAAATCCAGCTCGTAGGTGTGGAAAAACGTAATAAATGTATTCTTTCGTTCAATGAGGAACATACAATACAGGACAGAAAGCTAGACGTTTTTCGGGCTGGTACGACCCTTAGTCATTTCATTTTCTGTCTTGTATTGTATGTTGCTTATTAAATAAAAGAATAAAGCATTTTGTTTTACCATACCGACAAGGATTCTGTGGATGTGAAACATAAGCACAAGGCATTAGATAATCCATTGAGTAAATCCGGGTAAAGGAGGCAAATACAAAATCAGGATGACCAACCACAACTGCTGAATAGCTTTAGTTTTAACAAATCACTAGATAAACCTACTAAGCTGAATGGACAACATAGCTATTATAAAATATTCCCCATGCAATACAGATAGAGATTTTTTTTTACATATGCAAAAAACTTCAGATGTTTTGCAAGAGGGGAAAAACTTAACTGTACTTAACGTAGATTTACACAAGGACCCCATGACGCACAATTACATTTGGGGTCATAATTTATTTGGTGTCTTCAGCAGCAGCTGCTATGCTTTCTGTCCACCAAATTTTTCCCAAAAACAAATAAAGCGCATCCTGACAAAATCAAATGACATCAAAACACACAGGGGCGGCACAAAAGGCTGCTTGTAAGGATATTCCATGAGGCATGGCACTCCATGTGGTGAATACAACACTTATAAATCAATGAGGAAATTCCTGAGATTGTGACAGATGTGTGTTGGCCATCAAACTCCCAGTGTGTGCGTGAAAGCCCCTGGGTTTCATCAAGAGGTCATAAGGCAGTCCAAAAATAACACATTGTTTCTAAGATGGCAGATATTTCGATTTTGAGTGAAAAGCGTGCACTGTTATGATTTCTGAATGTCACAACTTAATAAAGGGACAACAGTGGAACATGAGTTTTGATGACCAAAAGATCACTTCTCTAGTTAGGAAACTGTCAATGAAACTTTAATTCATAGTTTTACTAACTTTCTTTAAAAAAAAAAATAAATAAATACCGTAATAATTCCTGACACCAGTTCATAGGATCTGTCTGTATCCCAAAATCCAGAATGTTGGCACTGCACAAGTTTCATTTCTCAATGATCATAGGTCTAGAGGAGATCCAAATTTTTGTTGTTGGCTGCCACTATACAATGTTGATTATATTATTAGTAATTCCTTTATGTATACATTTACAATTTATGCAAAGAAGCATTCACAAAGGAGACTTCCAACGGAGGGCAGCATTTTTTTCGTTGTAAAAAATTTATAATTTATGAAGCTGGCATTTTGAAGTGCTGTTTCAGCAGGTTCCCCGGAAGCTGGAGTAAATTTCCATTGGCGTATATGTGTCTTAATTGAGCCCATTCAGTAGACATGCATATATGTATGCCAGAAGTTCTTCCCTGTATACACACTAACAGAAAAGACAAAATGTATCCAAAATAATATACCAGCATGAATGTCTTTTTAGAGTCACTGTTCTACCTGGCTCCTGTGATTTGTGAAGACACATATGGTAAACCTATCACAAATACCATAAATAAGGCTTAGTTGGATTGTCCCTACTCTCACTAAAGAATGCATCAGAAGTGCTTTAATAAATCATAAATATAAATTTCAAGCCTTTTAACTGTCTATTTGCTTTACACATTTAGTAGATAGCAGAAAAGTTCTAATAAGTAAAAAAAAATACACAGAGTAGGGGCTGTTAAAGTCAATAGGTAGCACAATCAGCATCAAAAATCTGCAGCAAAATACGGCATGTGAATGTAAAATAGTTGATTTATAAACATCAAATCATAACATATTCCTATACTGATGATATTCCTAGAAAGTAACTGCTGGTGGTGAAAGTTCCTGTGCCGATGGACCTCAGCCTAGGTTCCTGAGATTTGCCATATGGGCTACTAGAAACACTTTTGTAAGTCAAATAAATGATGATGCAACCACAAGTGTACACTTTGGGAGGGAGGCAATATCAGCTCCAGTCAAGTGTGCTACCGTATTTTTCGCCGTATAAGACGCACTTATTCTTCCCCAAAACTGGGGGGGGGGGGGGGGGGGAGTTGGTGCGACTTATAAGGCAAATACACACCTATTGCGGCGGTCCCTGCGGCCATCAACTGCCGGGACCCGCGGCTAATACAGGACATCACCGATTACCTGCCTCCTCGGCATCTGCTCCGTGCCGGGATCCCCTGCATGGCCAGTGCTCTCCTTCAACATCATCACATTGTCGTGCACGCTGTCCAGTCATCCAATAGGAGCAGTGTGCGTAGCGACGTGATGACGGCGACAGAGAGCGTGGATCCCGGGGAAGAAGACGTCCGGAGCGTTGGGGACACCACGGGGATGCGGCGACAGCGATGGAGCGACATCCAGGGCAGCGGTGACAAGCGGTGACGGGTCCGGAGCGGCGGGGACATGTGAGTATTACCTCCTATACCAGTGGTCTTCAACCTGCAGACCTCCAGATGTTGCAAAACTACAACACCGAGGATTCCCGGACAGCCGTTGGCTGTCCGGGCATGCTGGGAGTTGTAGTTTTGCACAGGACTGTGGAGTCGGACGAAATTTTGGGTACCTGGAGTCGGAAAACAATGCACCGACTCCTACTAAATTTAGATTGGAATAAAAAATTTAAAAAAAAAAAGCAAGTTTAAATGTCCCAATTCACAAAAAGTTATAATTAATGACTTCTCTACTTTAAGAATAAAGATCAATGCTTGCAATGCCTCACGTAACCGCAAAATGAACACGTTAAGTGACCGTGAAGAATCCGGCTTTTCATGTGCTTTACTATATGGCACACAACGCACAATTAGGAGCGGCAATACTTATACTTTCCATAGTGTTGTGTTCTGCTGTTACAGGGAACCCATGGGTAACCAAGCCTCTCACTGATAAGGGGTTAAGGAAATATATTTTTTGCAGGACTAGAGACACTTGTATAAGTGAAGGGAATGGAGGGTCAATAGTTCAAGACTGAAACTGTAAACCATTGGAAAAACTGCTGCCATTCAGCTAAGGCTATAAAAACTTGTAAACTCGATTGTTAGCTTAAAGGGGTACTCCGCACCTAGACATCTTATCCCCTATCCAAAGGATAGGGGATAAGATGTCAGATCGCCGGGGTCCCACTGCTGGGGACACCCGGGATTGCCGCTGCGGCACCACGCTATCATTACTGCACAGAGCGATACAGGGGTTGGAGCACCGTTACGTCATGGCTCTGCCCCTTGTGATGTCACGGCCAGCCCCATCAATACAAGTCTATGGGAGGGGGGCTTGGCGGTCTTCACGCCCCCTGCCATAGACTTGCATTAAGGGGGTGGGCCGTGACGGGCAGAGCTATGACATTACGATGCTCCGTCCACTGTATCGCTCTGTATCCGTCCCCCGAACTCGCTCTGTGTGGTGATGAAAGCGCGGTGCCGCAGCGGCGATCCCAGGGGTCGCCAGCAGCGGGATATCGGGGGATAAGATGTTTAGGGGCAGAGTACCCCTTTAAACTTTAAACATGACTATGGGATTCTACTAGGGAAATCATGTTTTATAATAAATGCCCTTTCCATGATCCTCCCACTGCCCTATCTTCAGCAGCAGATCAGCACACAAACTGTTCAATACAGTAGACTGTTGGCTTCCCAGCCAGTAGTCCTGTGGTAATGACAGGTATGTTACCTTTCTTTCCTTCAAGGAATGTATAAAATACAGAGGGGTCGGAGTCAGAAGTACAGAAAACGTCGGAGACTCCACAGCCCTGGTTTTGCAACATCTGGAGGTCCGCAGGTTGAAGATCACTGTTGGGTTCAGTATCTTTTTTTTCTAGATTTTTCACCTTTAAAATTGCGTGAGTCTTATATGCCGGTGCGTCTTATAGGGCGAAAAATACGGTAATTCACAGCCAAGAACATGTAAAAAAAGAAAATGGTCAAGATGACCCCTCAACATGTAAAATATTTTTGCAAGAAATGTGATATACAAAATGCACCAGTTGATACACTGTCCTTACAATGTCCAGTTACCTAAGAAGTCGGAAACCAGAAAAGTTTTTCTTTTTTGTGCACTGAACTGTATATTCTGAATTGAAAAAAAAACAGAAAAGATTCTCTAAAAAAAAGAATGGAAGAGAAATTTTTATTTTCTGTGTTTTTGGCAAAATGCAGGTAAGTCAGTGCATTCTTCCAATTTTTTCCTCGCTTTCTAGGTTTTAAATATTTTAGCCTAGAGCCTGTAATTTTTTAGGACTCAAAGGACAATTAAAAAAACAAAAAAAATGGATTCTGTGACCGAACTAAACCGCCTCCTACGCAGATGTGAACGAAGTTTTTACTTCTGAAAGGGGTTCTCCCTGGATGGAAATTGATAAACATGGTACAAAAGCAGTGTTAAAGGGGTATTCCAGGCAAAACCTTTTTTAATATATATCAACTGGCTCCGTAAAGTTAAACAGATTTGTAAATGACTTCTATTAAAAAATCTTAATCCTTCCAATAGTTATTAGCTTCTGAAGTTTTCTGTCTAACTGCTCAATGATGATGTCACGTCACGGGAGCTGTGCAGTTCCTATGGGGATATTCTCCCATCATGCACACGTGACGTGACATCATCATTGAGCAGTTAGACAGAAAACTTCAGAAGCTAATAACTATTGGAAGGATCAAGATTTTTTAATAGAAGTAATTTACAAATCTGTTTAACTTTCCTGAGCCAGTTGATATATAAAAAAAAAAGTTTTGGCCTGGAATACTCCTTTAAGAAAAGGATGCCCCTTTTCTATCTTTCAAATTCCGCTCTGCCATCTCACAGCAGATCAAAGGGAAAGCAATGCCATATTTTTATCCATCACAGAAGTGCTGTGTATATGCTGAAGAGCTTTTCACGCGATTTAAAGTAAAAGCTGAGACAGTCCTAGTTCCCTGATTGTTCCTTAGTCATTTCCTGCCTGTCTTTTCTGATTTTATCTAACTTGATCCCTTCAATGACTTGGCAACTAGGCTTATCTTTTAAATTTTAACTTTTTTCTTATGTTTCAGTACCTTCCCCCTTTTCTCTTTGTTCTAGTCTCTGTGTTACACATAGGCTTTTTAAAGATAATGGGCATTTTAGTGAATAGTCTGATATAGAAGTACATTATTTAGACATAAGCACTAGACAGGAGCTTTTAGGAAATCTCATTCTAAATCTATAGGCATTAATAAGGAGATAGTACTCACAGCAATAAGTTTGCACACAGGCGAAGAACTTCTACAAGTAACTATTAACCAAAAGGGGGTTACTGACATCTCTCTATCCCTCAAGGTCACAAAGAACAATTAAAGGGGTACTCCAGTGGATTTTTTTTAAATCAACTGGTGCCAGAAAGTTATACAGATTAGTAAATGACTTTTATTAAAAAATCTTAATCCTTCCAGTACTTATTAGCTGCTGAATACTACAGAGGAAATTATTTTCTTTTTGGAACACAGTGCTCTCTGCTGAATCACAAGCACAGTGCTCTCTGCTGACATCTCTGTCCATTTTAGGAACTGTCCAGAGCAGCATATGTTTCCTATGGGGATTTTCTTCTACTCTGGACAGTTCTTAAAAATGGACAGATGTCAGCAGAGAGCACTGTGTTCCAAAAAGAAAATAATTTCCTATATAGTATTCAGCAGCTAATAAGTACTGGAAGGATAACGATTTTTTAATAGAAATAATTTACTAGAGATGAGCGAACTTACAGTAAATTCGATTCGTCACGAACTTCTCGGCTCGTCAGTTGTTGACTTTTCCTGCATAAATTAGTTCAGCTTTCAGGTGCTCCCGTGGACTGGAAAAGGTGGATACAGTCCAAGGAATGTATCCACCTTTTCCAGCCCACCGGAGCACCTGAAGGCTGAACTAATTTACGCAGGAAAAGTCAACAACTGACGAGCCGAGAAGTTCTTGACAAATCGAATTTACTGTAAGTTCGCTCATCTCTATAATTTACAAATCTATTTAACTTTCTGGCACCAGTTGATTTAAAAAAAAAAAAAGTTTGCCACCGGAGTACCCCTTTAAATAAAACTTTTAATATGTACAAAGTAATATGGTAGAGAATTACTGTAATTATTAAAAACTACAGTTGCACATCCTGATTATTCTACAATGTTAATAAGGAGTTAGGTTTACATATCATTTTTTTCCCTCTTGTCAGGCAACTTGTCTAAAAGGAACACTGATAATATTGGCACCACGTCTGCTATACGACAGTCTGATGTATAGCCAACGAGTTGCTGGTGGGACCACTGAATGCAATCTGCTCAATATAGCCCATTTGTGACCCTTTTTTGTGACCCTCGATTTCCTGAATTTATAGTTTTTGTTCTCGACTCAGAAGCATCCTAGACTCACAGAGACAGCGAAGTATAGTAGTCCAATTGGGGTGAATTTATCAAGGGTGTTGTAGATTACCTATTTTCTCACACCATTAATTTGTGTCTGTGCATCAAATGTATTACATTTTTGCATGGCAAGTTATAAATATGGTGCTAGCAGAGTTTTTGGGGGGAAATTACACTACAGCACACCACTCTGTATGGTTCCTTCTCTGCAACACTATGTAAATTTTTTTAACCCATTGTGACAAATTGTGCAACTTTTTAGACATGTTGTCCACAGCCAGTTTTGTAAGCCAACGTTGGGCTTGTGTAGATTTACAATGCGCAAGTTGTGCACAAACTACGCCCTTTTCACACTGCCATTGTGACCCGGCAGTGTAGTGGCCGTTACAAAAGGAGGAGAGAATATCGGGAGAAAAATTACTGCTTGTGTCGACTTTTTCTCCCGCTAAAAAAAAAAAAACAAGGACACCTGACATACCCCCTTATAGTTAATGGGATCCATCGGGACCCATTGTTGCCCTTTGTGCCCTGTCCCGATAATGACCATTAAAAGGCAACAAAAACAAAAAACACCTAACTGCTGTTTTTGTGTGGAGCACAACGGCAGTGGGAAAGAAGTCTTACACATAATCAATTTTTGACCACTGCAAAAAATTAACCAAACTATGGCAGACCTAAGCATTTTTATGAAAAGCATCTAAAGCAAAAGTCACAATGAAAAGCCTCTAAACAGCAAATGCGACAAATCAATGGTCAGAAAATAGGCCAAATGTAGTCACAAAGTGGTGTTGAAGTCAATGGGCCTTTCAGCAACTCGCCAAGCGATACATTGGCATCCCCTTTTAGCATAAGAGAATGTGAACTTAGCCTAAAGTACAGTGTTCCCTCAAGTTACAATATTAATCGGTTCCAGGACGACCATTGTATGTTGAAACCATTGTATGTTGAGACCATAACTCTATGGAAACCTGGTAATTGGTTCTGAAGCCTCCAAAATGTCTCCAAAAATAGGAAAAAGGGAGGATTAAACAACAATTAGTAGATAACTAATATAGATAAAACAAATCCTTACATATAAAAGTAAGAAAGATCTGCTGGGAGCTGTAATCACTGTCTATGTTAGTGATTCCCAACCAGGGTGCCTCCAGCTGTTGCAAAACTACAACTCCCAGCATGCCCGGACAGCCGTTGGCTGTACGTGCATGCTGGGAGTTGTAGTTTTGCAACAGCTGGAGGCACCCGGGTTGGGAAACAATGGTTTATGTAGAGGACAAGGTCCTGTAAAATACAGTGTCCTTAAAACCTAGAGCCACCCTTACTTGGTGTCCAAAGGAGCAGCTAACCCTAACACAGGTAAGGAGTAGTACAGAACTTGTAGTACCTCCCTGTACTGTAGGGGGCGCTACCAGACACCAGTCAGTGCATACACTTCAGTAATACAGGTGATTTACCAGTAAAATGCCCATTCTAATTGGTCAGTTCCTCCAGTTGTGACACGTTTCACCAATCTGGACTGTCCGTAGCATTGTATGTTGAGTCTGGTTTCAAGTTACAATGGTCCAGAAATGACCATTGTATGTTGAAACTATTGTATGTTGAGGCCATTGTAAGTTGAGGGATCACTGTACAAAAAAATGTATATAGTGTTTTTTCATCACTCAAGAGCACTAATCTTTTTATCAATGACAGAAGAGTAAAAATATGTTAGATGTTACAGGTCCCACTGGGTTTTCAGGGACTTCATCTGTAGAGGTACAAGGTATTTTCCACTAGAACAACATACACTTTAAGCCCTTAAAATTAATACTGAGGTTTTACAGTTTGTTTATTTGGGTCTTTAAAAATAAAAATAGAACAAATGTATTTTCTTTATAAAAGAGAAAATTAGTTTTCCAGATGAGCGAAATTATGTTTCATGAAGAAGGGCTGACATTATTGCCCCCACTACTTGAGACTTACAAATTTACCAACATGACAAGCGGAACAAAACGTTACAAGTAAAGCGGCTCTAATCTATCGGGCAATTTCCTACCCACAAATGAAATTGTATTGCCTTTTACGTAAGCAATCTGACTCAGCGGCTCAAGCATTATAAAGCATGAATGAGAATTCCATGTAAAAACAGCAGCAATTTCAAATAAAGCATTTAAAGTGTGTCCAGAGATTATAGTACAGTTAAAAAGGAAACAATTCAGATAAGTGTATATTTTAAGGATCAGCTTCCTGGACTTTCATACAGGAGATTTCACCAGTCAAATGTGGCTCTTTTACATAGTGATCTGGTTACTAAGCCCAATACGCTCACATATCTGCAGGTTTCGACCCACGTAACTTCTAGTCATCAAAAAATTCAAGTACGGTAACTAAAAATAATAAGCTCAAAGGAAGTTACACTTTTATAACCTATCAATAAGGCTGGGAAGTTAGGTTGGAAATCTGCTTATTGCTGATGGACCGCACACACACTAAGGCTATGTTCACATGGCGGCATTTCCACTGCACAAATTCCATTCAGGAAAACTTGAACGGGTTTTCGGAATTCCACCAGAATTGCAGCAGACTTCTGTGTTCTCTAAACAGAATTCTGCCAAAATTCGAGCACCATTGAATTTCATGGGATTTCGCAAACTTTAAAGACAGGTCGTTAAATTTTACAGAATGCAGAATTACCACGGCAAAATGTCCGACACGGAATTTCCACTGTGTGAATGGGGCAGGGGAATCCCATAAAGTCTATGGACAGTAAATTTCGGCATAATTCAACCGTGTGAACATAGCCAATGGCTGCAATCGTAGGAATTTTCATCTTGAATCCACAGGCTATGTTCACACTGCTGTTGGGGTCTCCCATGATGATCACCAAATTTTACAGCAAGAATATAACCCTACATAGTGCTATGAAAGGGGAAAGGGTCCAAATAAAACACTTTATAAACTACAATGCCCAGAGCAGTGTTTTCCATCTAGTGTGCCTATGGCTCACTAGGCATGCTGGGATGTGTAGTTCTGCATCAGCCGGAGGAACATTTGTTGGGAAACACTGGCCTGGAGTGATTACATTTTAAACACTATATTAAGCAATATAGTGGCTACGGTATCCTATAATTTCAGCAGTATTTGATTTTCCAGGAAGACATCAAGTAGGCTCATTAAAGATGAGAGGGGTCCAGGGTTAAGGTGGGGCTAAAAGGGCAAGAGCAGAGCTGGACAGTCCAAATGTTTTAGCATTAAGAAGGGAACAAAAATAGAATAAGGAAGGGTGCAGAAGGGGATGCAGCTGCAGGTTTCTTACGCGCACTGTTTTTGAGACTACATGCAGTGAGAAAGAGGATAGCTTGCTAAGGGGGCTTCTTATTGGCTGAGCACAGCATTATGATCACTATCAAAATTTCAGGAGGAACCCATCTATTCAATGTTATTAAAAGTCATGCAAAAAGGGTAGAAGAGGGTCCTGTTTCTCTACCAATGTATGCTTTGAGTAGAGCTGTAAATTATAAACAAACTGGTGGTGCTAACAATTTGCTGTAGTAAAATTTGATGCAAAATACAAAAACACAACCAAAAAACTAAAACTGTTGTACGTGGCCACACAACAGCATCTGGGCTGGTTAAGACTGGACTTCTACAGTCACTTAAGCCCAATTAACACTTCCATCTGTTGTAGATTATAAATAAACTATGAAACAGGCCGGGTATTCACCAATTTTCTGGTAATGAAATTCAATACAATAGTATGAAGTATGAAAAACTATTAAGCAGCGTAGTCTAATTACAGCCATTCTACATATAGTCCAGAACCGCTGCCAGCTGAACTCAACTCAATCAACCATTATGGCACAGGAAGGTGGACGCGTAAATCCTTTTGACATACTTCATCTGTGCAGACAATAACAAGCCCAGGAACTGGCACGCTGCTCGGCTTTTAATTTCCCAAAGTACATGAAAATGTTCATGAAGTTCTGCTGAGATATAAAAATAGAGTGGAGGGAAAAAAAATTCTTACAAGTAGCTCCTAAGCCCAGTAGGCCTTTGAAATGTTCCCACAGTCATTTCACTCCTCTAATTAAATGAATGCTTCGCTAATGAAAGACGATATTCACGCTGTACACTTGTCTCTGAAAACATTTTGCAAGAGCCTTTTCTGTCAACTAAGCCGACACCGTATCGAGGGAAGGTAAAAGCAGAAAAGTACCTGATAATTGCAGCAACTTCATAACAATGAAGGTAAGTGGCCGATTATATTCTAGACAATCACAAGACGTAAACTCTCCTTTTGTGAGTCATTGGAGTGGAATAAAAAGCATCTATAAATATTGGTATAGCATAGAGAAAGCAATTAACTGTTTGCTGTCAAGATAACATTTCGACAGATGACAATGGCTTCATGTATTCATGTACTGTGTTAGGTACGGGCACACATACAAGAAGTGCTGCAGAACTTCTACACAGAATATTCACAGCGTTTAGGGTCCATGGACACTAAATAAATTCAGGAAGGAATTTCTGGCCAAGTCGCCTCAGCAGATCCAGAATTGTGGAAGTAAGCGTCCAATTGACTAAGCGGATTCTGACAAAATGTTAATTCCTTCTGCGGAATCATGATCCAGGTCGGAAGTTCTGCAAAAGAACTTTCATAGTGTGCACTGAACACCAGAATACCATTGAGTTCAATGGCATTCCACTGGAAGCGGATTCCGCTCAGAATTTTCTCTTGGGCCCTTAGAGTATGAGCAAAGTGGCTGAGGTTTTGTAAAGCTCAACCACACACTACAGAAAACATGGGGTGGGCATGGACCTGTAGTGCAGAATTTACATCTGCAGCATGTCAATTGTTGTGTCGGTCCTTCTGCAGATATGCAACAAAATGCACAATTGCAGTTACGTAATACATTGACCTTAAATGGGCACTGTCAGATTCAAAAACTTTTTATATGTTGTACATCTTAAGAAAATGTTAACTTTTCTAATATACCTAAGAACATTTTACTTCCTTTTTATAGAAATCATGGCTTATAAAATCACGTGACAAAGCCCAGTAAGTGAGGGTAGCCTAGCACTGTCTGATAGGACAAGAGAGAGCACACAGAGGAGTCCTATCAGACAGGAGAGAGCACAGAGGAGTCCTATCAGACAGGAGAGAGCACAGAGGAGTACTATCAGACAGGAGAGAGCACAGAGAAGTGCTAGCCCACCTTCACTTATTGGACTTTGTGCATGCCTGTGCTTCAGTTTAGACAAAGCCACGATTTTATAAGCCATGATGTCAATAAAAAGGAAATAACTTTTTCTTATGCCGTATTTTAGAGAGGTTAATGTTTTGCCAAGATGTACAACATGTAAAAAGTTTTTGTATCTGACAGTGCCCAGATAATGTTTAAAAAAAAAAAGTACTGTATGTACAGGAGCAAGGACTCCAGATTTAACCTGGACTACCTGCAACTGTACAGAACTGAGAATTGATGCACACATTACTGCGTGGTGGGTGGGGACACCTTGATCAAAAAGTGCGCTATAAGCCTGAAATTCACATTAATACAGCAGTAATGTAATTCAGTATACTTCTAAACTAGTGTGCTTATATGCCTTTGCGTTCACAGAGTGCTTTCGCATCATTTTCTTTAGGACATTTTTAAAAATCGCAGGATATCTCCTTTAATACTTATGATCAGCTAACTCCTCCAATGCCACCGGAATTTGTCTCCCATCAAATTTTTGAAGAAAATTAAGTATTTATCACAGAAAAGGATTACTGTAACACATGTTTTGCTATACACATGTTTATTCCCTTTGTGTGTATTGGAACTAAACCAAAAAAGGGAGGTAAAAAAGCAAATTGGCCATAACGTCCCACCAAACTCCAAAAATGGGCAGGACAAAATTATTGGCACCCTTTCAAAATTGTGGAAAAATAAGATTGTTTCAAGCATGTGATGCTCCTTTAAATTCACCTGGGGCAAGTAACAGGTGTGGGCAATATAAAAATCACACCTGAAAGCAGATAAAAGGAGAAAAGTTCACACAATTCAAATCTGTGTGTCTGTGTGTGCCACACTAAGCATAGACGACAGAAAGAGGAGAAGAGAACTGTCTGAGTACTTGAGAACCAAAATTATGGAAAAATATCAAAAACCTCAGTTACAAGTCCATCTCTAGGTTTGGCTTCGTCCACAGTACACAATATTATCAAGAGGTTTGCAACCCGTGGTACTGTAGCTCATCTCCCTGGGCGTGGATGGAAAAGAAAAAACTGATGAAAGGTGTCAACGCAGGATAGTCTGGATGGTGGATAAGCAGCCCTAAACAAGTTCCAAAGATATTCAAGCTGTCCTGCAGGCTTAGGGAGCATCAGTGTCTGCGCAAACTATCAGTCGACATTAAAATGAAAGAAAACGCTATGGCAGGAGACCCAGGAGGACCCCACTGCTGACACAGATATGAAAAAGCAAGACTACATTTTTCCAAAATAAACTTGAGTAAGCCAAAATCCTTCTAGGAAAATGTCTTGTGGACAGATGAGACCAAGACAGAGCTTTTTGGTAAAGCACATCATTCTACTGTTTACCGAAAACGGAATGAGGCCTACAAAGAAAAGAACACAGTACCTACAGTGAAATATGGTGGAGGTTCCATTATGTTTTGGGGTTGTTTAGCTGCCTCTGGCACTTGGTGCCTTGAATGTGTGCAAGGCATCATGAAATCTGAGAATTACCAAAGGATTTTGGGTTGCACTGTACAGCCCAGTGTCAGAAAGCTGGGTTTGCATCCGAGATCTTGGGTCTTCCAGAAGGACAAAGACCCCAAACATATGTCAAAAAGCACCCAGAAATGGATGGCAACAAAGCGCTGGAGAGTTCTGAAGTGGCCAGCAATGAGTCCAGATCTAAATCCCATTGAACACCTGTGGATAGATCTTAAAATTGCTGTTTGGAAAAGGCGCCCTTCCAATAAGAGAGACCTGGAGCAGTTTGCAAAGGAAGAGTAGTCCAACATTCCTGCTGAGAGGTGTAAGAAGCTTATTGATTGTTATAGGAAGCGACTGATTTCCGCTATTTGGTGTGCAACAAAATATAAAGTTAAGGGTGCCAATCATTTCGTCCAGCCCATTTTTGGAGTTTGGTATGACATTATGTCCAATTTGCTTTTTTTCCTCCATTTTTTCGTTTAGTTCCAATTCTATCAGAACCTAAAAGGTTTTGACAGGTTCTTTGTTTGCTTTTGTTGTCAGGTTACACCTAGCTGGTCAGCTGACCACTTGATGAGAGCACCTGTGAGTTGCCTATTTAACCCGGCAGTTGGCTCTCAGTCAGCGCCTGTGAAAGAAAGTCTTTTTGCTCCAGTAGCTAGAATGTATTCCCTGTTTCTGCTGTATACACGGCATCTTTGACTTTCATCTCGACTTCTCTCTGGTATTAGCGACTTGGTACTTTGACTTCTCCTGGCTTTCACGCGGTTAGTTGACTCTGGACTATTGTGTGAGTGTGTAGTCGTATCTTGTTTGTCTGTTATCCCACTGTCCCCGGACCTAGTCAGTGTCATTGTAGTTTATTATTTTGACAATTACGCCCCTCACGTATACAGGAAGGGGCTGTCTTCGTGGTTACGGACCTGTCGTTTAGGGCAGGTACGTAAGTAGGCAGGGATAGGGGAGCAGGCGAGATTAGTGTGCACTCCTTCCCTGCCCATACGGGACAAATACACATAAAGGGAATAAACATCTGGATAGCAAAACATGTGTTACTGCAATCCTATTCTGTGAGAAATACTTCATTTTCTTGAAAAATTTCAGGGGTGCCAACATTTACGGTCATGACTGTACATGCACGTGTGAACGTACCCTATTGCTGAAAGTGCTGCTCATCTGGGACGGGCACCAGCAGGGGATCAGGGCAAGAGGGATTCTAACTTTTAAAGGGGTATTCCAGGAAAAAACTTTTTTTTATATATCAACTGGTTCCAGAAAGTTAAACAGATTTGTAAATTACTTCTATAAAAAAATCTTAATCCTTTCAGTACTTATGAACTTCTGAAGTTAAGGTTGTTCTTTTCTGTCTAAGTAATCTCTGATGACACGTGTCTCGGGAAACGCCCAGTTTAGAAGCAAATTCCCATAGCAAACCTCTTCTAAACTGGGCGGTTTCCGAGACACGTCATCAGAGATTATTTAGACAGAAAAGAACAACCTAAACTTCAGAAGCTCATAAGTACTGAGAGGATAAAGATTTTTTAATTGAAGTAATTTACAAATCTGTTTAACTTTCTGGAGCCAGTTGATATATTAAAAAAAAAAAGTTTATTCCTGGATAACCCCTTTAAGTTTAAAGCTTGCCTGATTCCATAATTACATTTTGCTGGGCTGGACGAACTTTGCATAGGATTAAATAGTCCAAATGAAACTTTGTAATATATCTTGTAGTAAATTTTAGAAGCCGTATTAGTCCAGTAATGCAGATGCAAATCAAAAAATGTCACAGTATCTTGTAATACCTTTTTTATTGTACTAACAAAATTTTGTAGAGACAATCTATCTTATTAAAAGACAAAAATGCTTCTCCCCCCGCTGCTTAACTCTTCTATAAAAATAAATAAATAGATTTAATGGGCAGACAGGCACCAATTTTCTATAGTGTTAATGGGGTTATCCATGAAAAAAACTTAGATATATATATATAAATAGAGATATATATATATATATATATATATATATATATATATATATATGTCTCTATCTCAACTGGCTCCAGAAAGTCAAAACAGATTTGTAAATTACTTCTATTAAAAAATCTTAATCCTTTCAGTACTTATGAACTGCTGAATTTGAGTTGTTCTTTTCTGTCTAAGTGCTCTCTGATGACAGAGAGGGAACCGCCCAGTTTAGAAGCAAATCCCCATAGCAAACCTCTTCTACTCTGTGCAGTTCCCGAGACAAGCAGAGATGTCAGCAGAGAGCACTGTTGCCAGACAGAAAACAACAACTCAACTTCAGCAGCTGATAATTATTGAAAGGATTAAGATATTTTAATAGAAGTAATTTACAAATCTGTTTAACTTTCTGGAATACCCCTTTAAGCAGTGTCATGCACCACAATTGTGCAAGAATTTGCCTAAAAAAATAACACCCGACTCCCAGTTAGATTTCAATTGGTTTTTAATTCAATCCTAGCTTTTGTCGAAAAAGATGAAAAAAAAAAAAAAAATATCCAAATTTTTTGGCCGCACTACAAACTGCACATAGTTAACCACAATGTTTTAAAAGTTTACCCTCTACATAGCATCTCTAAGCATTTTTATGAGGTTCACAGTAGAGATCCAAACGTATTAAAAGTTACACCGCTAGAGAGAATGGAAACAGGTAATTTAAAATTAAGAGTCCATAAGGAAATGTTTTGGATATTTAGGATGGGGACTTTAAAATATTCATGGGGCCATGAATAGTTTATTTTATAGTATCTATTCTAAACTGTATCTATCCAATATATCTATATATTTTTTTTCCCATAGACTTGCATTGAGGGGGCAGGGCGTGACGTCAGGAGGGGGCGGAGCTGTGACGCCACAATACTCTGTCCCCTGCACCGCCCATCATTAGCCACAGAGCGATCCTCGCTCTGTGCAGCTGAAAAACGGGGCTGCTGCAGGAGAGGTCGCGGGGGTCCCGATTGGCGCCAGAGTATCCCTTTTTTAATACATGATATTTTCAAAGCCCAAGAGTATTTTTTTACGTAAATTTCGGCACCAGCTTTATAAAAACAGTAAAAAATATTAAACGTGCAAATGTTTCTGCTATTTGTTCAGTTTCATTTTCTTTTTTAGTAAGGAACTTACACTGATAATGAAAACTCCTAGGAACTGCTGAACATACGGATCTTTTGCCCGGATGAGGAGCGGAGTGCAGTGTCACCCGCTTCCCTGGCTAATAAGTTACTACTGCATCGGGTCTCAGGAGTGAGACTTTGTGTGATCGACAACTTTTGACATGTCTGACAAAAGGGACAGTAATGCTTTAAGTAAAATCTTGCTGCTATTAGATTAGCTGGGTGAAGGGGCAGTCACAATATTTTTTGGCATAAGCCACTGGTTTTCTCTATAATTTCTGCCTTTGGCAACTTTACATTGACGTGGACTGTTTAATACCTTCAGGTTGCCCACAGCAATGCATGACAGAACTCTAAACAAGTAATTGAACATATTACAGTGGTCCCTCAAGTTACAATATTAATCGGTTCCAGGACGACCATTGTATGTTGAAACCATTGTATGTTGAGACCAGAACTCTATGGAAACCTGGTAATTGGTTCTGAAGCCACCAAAATGTCATCCAAAAATAGGAAAAAGTGAGGATTAAAGATAAATAAGTAGATAACTAATACAGATAAAGCAAATCCTTATATATAAAAGTAATAAAGATCTGCTGGGAGCTGTAAATCACTGTCTAGGTCAGTGTTTCCCAACCAGGGTGCCTCCAGCTGTTGCAAAACTACAACTCCCAGCATGCCCGGACAGCCGTTGGCTGTCCGGGCATGCTGGGAGTTGTAGTTTTGCAACAGCTGGAGGCACCCTGGTTGGGAAACAATGGTTTCTGTAGGGGACAGGAGCTTCTTCAGGGTACTATACAGTACACCCAGTGTCCCAAACAGAGCCACCCTTACCTGGTGTCCAAAGGAGCAGCTAAACCTGGCACAGGTAAGGAATAGTACAGAAGTTGTAGTTCCTCCCTGTACTGTAGGGGGCACTACCAGACACCAGTCAGTGCATATGCTTCAGTAATACAAGTGATTTACCAGTGAATGCCCATTCTGATTGGTCAGTTCCTCCAGTTGTGACACATTTCTCAGATCTGGACTGTCCATAGCATTGTATGCTGAGTCTGGTTTCAAGTTACGATGGTCCAGAAAAGACCATTGTATGTTGAAATTATTGTATGTTGAGGCCATTGTAAGTTGAGGGATCACTGTATATCTTTGAATCTGTTGAAAGTTCCATTTGCCGATGACTATGTCCACCGCAAACTATCATAGACATGAGCGTAGATTCTGAATCAGTATGAACAGCACATATTCGCCGAGGAAATTCCTTGCTGAATTTCCACTTTGGAATGCAAAGATGACGTCATACTCCAAGTATGTCTAATTTGTATTTTAAATTAAATATATTTTGGCACTTAATCAACATTTGAACATAAAGACCAATAAAAATAAAAAAAAACACACTGGTATTAGATTACATTACTATGAAACTTTTATTATTGAGTTTTTTTAAATTGAGTTTTTGAGTTAAAGCCAGGAGTGGATTCAAAAGTAATGATAAATGTAAAGAAAAGATTCATATTTAATAAAAAAAAAAAACTGCAGTATCCTTTTGGCATGCTCACTACTTTAAAAAAAAGGGGCCTAGATGCATTTTTAGAAATAAAGATTACAGGTTATAGATACTAGATTTAGAAGGACAGAACATTGATCCAGGATTTTGGCATTGGCCTCTGACAAACACAGTAGGGGCAATGTAGGTATATAGGTTGAACCTGATTGACCTTTGTCTCTTTTCAACCTTAAAAACTAGATTACTAGGGGATAAAGCTACTAATACATATCACACGTAAGGAATAGGGGAATTAATGCTACTACAGTACAATACCTTCATACGTACAGATTTTAATGGAGCATGCCTGTCTTTCTGTATTTAGTTGAACAGAATCAAACAAATTGAAAGCTTAGGGAGGTGTAGTATATATTGATGTACAATATTTGTATAGGCGCAGTATTACAGCTCTGCACCAAATCATAATACGGCCGTATACACGAGCCCTTTGAATACAGAATACCAGAATAAAGGCATCTATAGCTAGACAGGGAGGCAAAGGTCATTTTCAACAGGTTATTTTGCCATCAAGCAAAAAGAGAACAAACATCTAATGACAAACAGATGCTTAGTCTTTCACCATGTATGTTGTTAACGCTTCATTTTTTTCTTGTCATAAATCTAAGGCAGAGGCAATGAGCCATGGTGAAATAATAGGGCACCACCACAAAAGAAAAATGGATAACCATTGATGTCCAGATGAAACAAAGATAAACAGAGAAATAAGAAAGCTGCCTTGGAGCCCACCTCTGGCAGGCAATCTAAACTATCGGAGGCCAATAATACACAAGTGAAACAGGGGTCCACTTCTGTGCCCATAATACAGGTTCACCATGGATCTGATGACTGGACTAACAGCGACATAGACCCTTATAGCTCTGTTTGCAGTAGTAAAGCAGGCACAGAGCCTGCGTTACGATCATGTGAAACTGCCTTACATGCCATACATTTATAACCTGCATTCAATTTGCAAATCTTAGGCTCCGTTCATTCCTTAAATACACCAGAGAAAAGAGTCTCATTTACTGCAATTCAATCACAATATTTATTGCTACCACATACTATTTGCTTTGCAGCAAGTGAGTGTTATCTTTATAAGAGATTTTTCAGTGTCACCCATATGCTAAAGTTGTTCAACACAATTGGAAAAACATAGCATTCTTCCTAAAATAGCCACGTCTGTCCAGAGCAGCATTTTCCATCCAGGGTGCCTCCAGGTGTTGCAAAACTACAACTTCCAGAATGCCTGGGAATTGCAGTTTTGCAACATCAGGAGGCACCCTGGTTGGGAAACACTGGTCCAGAGGATGTTTTTGGTATTGTAGATCACAAAATGTAGTCAAGCTTAACCCCTTAAGGACTCAGGGTTTTTCCGTTTTTGCACTTTCGTTTTTTCCTCCTTACCTTTTAAAAATCATAACCCTTTAAATTTTCCACCTAAAATTCCATATGATAGCTTATTTTTTGCGCCGCCAATTCTACTTTGCAGTGACATTAGTCATTTTACCCAAAAATGCATGGCGAAACGGAAAAAAAAATCATTGTGCGACAAAATCGAAGAAAAAACGCCATTTTGTAACTTTTGGGGGCTTCCGTTTCTATGCAGTGCATATTTCGGTAAAAATTAAGCCTTATTATTCTGTAGGTCCATACGGTTAAAATTATACACTACTTATAGGTTTGATTTTATCGCACTTTTGGAAAAAATCATAACTACATGCAGGAAAATTTATACGTTTAAAAATGTAATCCTCTGACCCCTATAACTTTTTTATTTTTCCACGTACAGGGCGGTATGAGGACTCATTTTTTGCGACGTGATCTGAAGTTTTTATCGGTATGATTTTTGTTTTGATCGGACTTTTTGATCACTTTTTATTCATTTTTTAATGGTATAAAAAGTGACCAAAATACGCTTTTTTGGACTTTGGAATTTTTTTGCGCGTACGCCATTGACTGTGCGGTTTAATTAAATGATATATTTTTATAATTCGGACATTTATGCACGCGGCGATACCACATATGTTTTTTTTTTTTACACTTATTTTTTTTATGGGAAAAGGGGGGTGATTCAAACTTTTATTAGGGAAGGGGTTAAATGACCTTTATTAACACTTTTTTTTTTGCAGTGTTATAGGTCCCATAGAGACCTATAACACTGCACACACTGATCTTTTACACAGATCACAGGCGTGTATTAACACGCCTGTGATCAGTGTTATCGGCGCTTGACTGCTCCTGCCTGGATCTCAGGCACGGAGCAGTCATTCGCCGATCGGACACCGAGGAGGCAGGTAAGGGCCCTCCCGGTGTCCGGTCAACTGTTCGGGACGCCACAATTTCACCGCGGCGGTCCCGAACAGCCCGACTGAGCAGCCGGGTCACTTTCACTTTCGAAGCGGCGGTCAGCTTTGACCGCCGCTTCTAAAGGGTTAATACCGCACATCGCCGCGATCGGCGATGTGTGGTATTAGCCGCGGGTCCCGGCCGTTGATGAGCGCCGGGACCGACGCGATATGATGCTTCATATCGCGGGAGCCGGCGCAGGACGTAAATATACGTCCTGCGTCGTTAAGGGGTTAAAGGAGATTTCCGGTGCACACTTTTTCTATTCCGTCCTGCCAGGGCTGGAAAAAAAGACAAAACAAACTTTCACTTCCCTCCATATGTTGCCCTGGAGCTCCGCAACAGCTGATCGGTCGGCCGGGCTGTTTACTTGCTACTTCCTTTAGCCCGGTACGTCACATGGCGCTTCAGCCTATCACCGGACGAGGCAGGACATCACTGCGGCCGGTGATAGGCTGAAGCGCCGTCTGACGTACTGGGCTAAAGGAAGTAGGAAGCAGACAGCCCGGCTGACCGATCAGCTGTTGCGGAGCTCCGGGACAACATATGGAGGTAAGTGAAAGTTTGTTTTGTCTTTTTTGCAGCCTGGGCAGGATGGAATAGAAAGAGTCTGTGCCGGACATCTCCTTTAAGTGCTCGACATAACTCATGGCTTCAGGAAGAACAGAGCCATATTATTCTTCTGTAGATAACCTTTATACTTTTTTCCTCAAGACAGATCTTAACAGGTGAACACGACATAGAGCCTCCCAACATAAAAAGTGTAAAAAAGGTCAGCTAAAAATAAAGACCACCACATTATCTACCTGTTCCCAGACTTCAGAGTGTGATATGTTATCCTGAAGGCTCACCATTTTGATTCACGTATTTGTCATCCTGACCTGTCTCTTCCATATCCACCTGTACTAGGATCAAGTTACATAACTTTGATTTCCACCTCTGTTTGAGGCCTCTGTCGCAGACTAGACAAAAAAAAAAAAAAAAAAAAAAGTTTTTTTTTGTCCAGTGAAATCCAGTAAAAGGAATGGAAAAAAAAAATCACAATAAAGCTTGACCGGATCCCATTAAAGAGGACCTGTCTTCAATCCATATTTTCTAAACTAACTCAGATTATATTCCCTAACTTCTCCTAACACCCCTCCTGCCCTTAAAAAAGAATTTCCAAGCTTTAAAAAGCTCTATTATACTTTTCCCCTTGCTCACATTGCATGAGCTCCCAGCAGGAGAAAGTGGGTGTTCCCCAGTAGATGCAATGTCACAGAAACCTGGAGGGCTGTGCCTCGCCATGCCCCGCAAGCACTTCTTGAGTTTGGTCTCCTGCCAGGCCGCGGGGGGAGACCAAACTAACTGTTGGACTTGTGGCAGGGAACAAAGCCACCTAGTGGCCATTTTTTTCAATTACATTGAAAACATATAAAGGTTGAGAATGTTAAACAAAGTTTAGACAAAGTGACTTATAATTACATAAGGAACAATATACAAAGCTCAAAAATCACAAAAATTATCAATGGAAATCAAATTTATCAACCCATGGAGGTCTGGATATGGAGTCACACATAAAATCAAAGTGGAAAAACACACTATAGGCGGATCCAACTTTGATGTGATGTCCTTAAAACAAGTCAAAATGAGGCTCAGTAGTGTGTGTGTGGCCTCCACATGCCCGTATGACCTCCCTACAATGCCTGGGCATGCTCCTATGAGGTGGTCGGATGGTCTCCTGAGGGATGTCCTTCCAGACCTGGACTAAAGCATCCGTCAACTCCTGGACAGTCTGTGGTTCAACGTGGCATTGGTGGATGGAGCGAGACATGATGATTCAGATATGCTCAATCGGATTCATGTCTAGGGAATGGGCGGGCCAGTCCATAGCATCAATGCCTTCCTCTTGCAGGAACTGCTGACACACTCCAGCCACATGAGGTCTAGCATTGTCTTTCATTAGGAGGAACCCAGGGCCAACCACACCAGCATATGGTCTCATAAGGTGTCTGAGTGTCTCATCTCTGTACCTAATGGCAGTCAGGCTACCTCTGGCAAGCACATAGAGGGCTATGCGGCCCCCCAAAGAAATGCCACCCCACACTATTATTGACCCACCGCCAAACCGGTCATGCTGGAGGATGTTGCAGGCAGAAGAACGTTCTCCACGGTGCCTCCAGACTCTGTCACGTCTGTCACCTGTGCTCAGTGTGAACATGCTTTCATCTGGGTAGAGCATAGGGCACCAGTGGCGACTTTGCCAATCTTGGTGTTCTCTGGCAAATGCCAAACCTCCTGCACGGTGTTTGGCTGTAAGCACAACCCCCACCTGTGGACATCGGGCTCTCATACAACCCTCATGGAGTCTGTTTCTGACTGTTTGAGTGGACAAATGCACATTTGTGGCCTGCTGGAGGTCTTTTTGCAGGGCTCTGGCAGTGTCCTTCCTGCTCCTCCTTGCACAAGGGCGGAGGTAGCGGTCCTGCTGCTGGGTTGTTGCTCTCTTAAGGCCTCCTCCACGTCTCCTGGAAGCGGTTCCATGTTCTGGACACTACGTTGACAGACACAGTAGACCGTCTTGTCACAGATCGCACTGATGTGCCATCCTGGATGAGCTGCACTCCCTGAGCAATTTGTGTGGGTTGAAGACTCAGTCTCATGCTAACACTAGAGTGAAAGCACCGCCAGAATTCAAAAGTGACCAAAACATAAGCCAGGAAGCATAGGAACTGAAGTGGTCTGTGGTCACCACCTGCAGAACCACCCTTTATTGGGGGTGTCTTGCTAATTTCCTATAATTTCCACCTGTTGTCTGATCTGTTTGCACAACAGAATGTGAAATTGATTGTCAATCAGTGTTGATTCCTGAGTGGACAGTGTAATTTCACAGAATGGTTATTGATTTGGTGTTACATTGTGTTGCTTAAGTGTTCCCTTTATTTGTTTGAGCAGTGTATTAAAAATGTTTAGTTAGGGCACAGGTACTCTTTAAAGTCAATGGGGTCAGTCGGGCTAACTTTTTGTCTGAAGTGGAGCTGACCTGCCAGGTCGGTTTACTGCTGTCAAACGGAATCTGGGAGAGAGTCTTTCGGGCACATTCACACGAGATGACCAACAGCGTATTTTACGCTGCAAATCTGCCGCTGAAGGACCCCTGCATGGTGGCTTTACATGTGCCTGCTCAGAGCAGCAATATGCCGCTACGAGCAGACACACTGCACAGTATACTTGCACATCGCATCAGCTCTCGGCCTAGCTCTTGGAGCAGGGGGAGCGGCCACGGTGTGCGAGTACACCACGCATGCGTGGCAACTCACACATAGCAGTATGTCTGCTCGTAGCAGCGTATTGCCGCTTCAAGCAGGCACATGTAAAGCTACCATGCAACGGTCCTTCCGCGGTGGATGTGAATAAAACACGTTGTGGGTCCATATGTGTGAACGTACCCTTAAAAAGTGAACCTCCAATGCAGATGTGAGCCTAGCCTAACCCTGGCACCTGTAGTCTACCATTGAATAAAATCACTGCTTCTCACACTGATTCCAGCATTTTACATTGTCATAGCCAAGGGTGCTGTGTTTATTTTTCACAAATTGCATAAGAGAAAGCCATGATGCCTTTATTTTTTTTTAAAGAGACTATATGACCACAATTTACCGTGCAGAAGATCTGTATAATACCACTAATCTACCAAAGGTGTAAGCAACTCAGCCCCAATGCTAAACAGTAACAGTCCATTAAAGAGTACCTGTCATGATCTTGTTAAAATGTAATATTCCTCCCAGTTCACTGCCCCCATCATGATAAACCACCCCCTGCCTTTATCGTTATTATGTTTTCGTTTTCTACCTTGATATTGCTCTGTACTTTCTGCTCAGTCTGATTCACAGACTGGGAAGGGGTGTTCACCAGCAGGTATGACATCATCTGAAGCCATACAGGGGAGAACTTCCTCCCTCACTCTGCTACACACAGCCCAGAGCAGTTCAGTGTGAGATAAACTAGGATTGGCTAAGGCTGCACACACTCACCTCAGCGCTCCAGACTGCATTTCCTGATTTTGGACATCTGCCAGACCAGCAGGAGTCTAAAGTTTGTGCAAGATCTAGGGCAAAATTTGCTCTGGACAAGGAGGGAAACACCTAGTGGCAGCCTTTTTTAAACACAAACAAAACATAGAAAACTTCATTTATTTTTAAACAAAGTACATTAACCCCTTAAGGACGCAGGACGTAAATGTACGTCCTGGTGAGGTGGTACTTAACGCACCAGGACGTACATTTACGTCCTAAGCATAACCGCGGGCATCAGAGCGATGCCCGTGTCATGCGCGGCTGATCCCGGCTGCTGATCACAGCCAGGGACCCGCCGGCAATGGCCGACGCCCGCGATCTCGCGGGCGTCCGCCATTAAACCCTTAGGTGCCGGGATCAATACAGATCCCGGCATCTGCGGCAGTTCGCGATTTAAATGAACGATCGGATCGAGCAGACCAGAGCAGAAGATGACCGATAATACTGATCTGTTCTATGTCCTATACATAGAACAGATCAGTATTAGCAATCATGGTATTGCTATGAATAGTCCCCTATGGGGACTATTCAAGTGTAAAAAAAAAATGTAAAAAAATGTAAAAGTAAAAAAAAAGTGAAAAATCCCCTCCCCCAATAAAAAAGTAAAATGACCGTTTTTTTCCTATTTTACCCCCAAAAAGCGTAAAAAACATTTTTTATAGACATATTTGGTATCGCCGCGTGCGTAAATGTCCGAACTATTAAAATAAAATGTTAATGATCCCGTACGGTGAACGGAGTGAATGAAAAAAAAAAATCCAAAATTCCTACTTTTTTAATACATTTTATTTTTAAAAAAATTATAAAAAATTTATTAAAAGTTTTTTATATGCAAATGTGGTATCAAAAAAAAAGTACAGATCATGGCGCAAAAAATGAGCCCCCATACCGCCACTTATACGGAAAAATAAAAAAGTTAGAGTTCATCAAAATAAAGGGATTATAAACGTACTAATTTGGTTAAAAAGTTTGTGATTTTTTTTAAGCGCAACAATAATATAAAAGTATATAATAATGGGTATCATTTTAATCGCATTGACCCTCAGAATAAAGAACACACGTCATTTTTACCATAAATTGTACGGCGTGAAAACAAAACCTTCCAAAATTAGCAAAATTGCGTTTTTCGTTTTCATTTCCCCACAAAAATAGTGTTTTTTGATTGCGCCATACATTTTATGATATAATGAGTTATGTCATTACAAAGGACAACTGGTCGCGCAAAAAACAAGCCCTCATACTAGTCTGTGGATGAAAATATAAAAGAGTTATGATTTTTAGAAGGCGAGGAGGAAAAAATGAAAACGTAAAAATTAAATTGTCTGAGTCCTTAAGGCCAAAATGGGCTGAGTCCTTAAGGGGTTAAAAAGAATTTTGAATTTACCATAAAGGAGTACAGTAGCAAAAATTAGTTTTAATGACAGTGCCCATTTAACAGTGCCAAGTTTTCTATCCAACACTGGTGCCCTATTGGAACCAGGGTTGGGCACCATTGCTAACTAAGCACCACTTATACCTATGCCTCTGAGCTTAACTTTTTAGCAACATACAGCCAAATCGAAATCCTGACACAATCTGCACATCTCTCTAGACAAATGTTACTATAAGAACACAGGTTCAGATCTTCTAAGTTCTATATGAAGGAGACATCTAGAGCATACTCTACTCACTGAAGCATGAACAAGTATGAGCATATGAAGGCACCTTCTCATTCAAATAACAAGGCAGGCTCAGAATGATTATGGTCGTACAATGTAGGATCTCATATCCCACACTCAACAATGTTACTTCAAAGCCTCAAAATTATTAAATTAGTGTGCCAACTTTTTTTTCCTTTTTAACTTAAGATAAACCAGGTATAAAATTGAAGAGATAAGATCTCTGGAATGTGCTCTATAAACATTCCCAATTCATCAACCTTTTTGTGCCGACAAGATGACTTTAGTTTGGTAAAGACTGTTAAAATGTTTGACAGCTTAGTGCATGTGTTCAGTGTTGGAAGCAATCAACCTTCCACCTTTCCCTAAAATCGCCTCAGCCACATTATTGGCCGCGCTTTGTTATGACTTTATAGTTCACATAGACAGAATTACGGCACAGAGCCCCACATATAATTCAGTCAAAAACTAAGGAAAAAAGGGGATTGAAGCTCTGACCCAATATAAACGTATCAAAACTTGAGGTACGATAAAGCCAAACGCCAATGAATGAAGTACTCAACTTTCAGCTAAAATAATACAAGTTTTTTTTTGTTTTTTTCATCATTACTGCCATAGGGTAGAAAACCTGCAGATCTGCAGGTAATCCGAAGCAAAGCCCAAATATATTTTACTGCAGATTTATCATGGAGTTTGACTTCCCCATTGAAGTAAACTAGGAAAAACAGCAATAAACCCACTACATTTCCACAATATAAATAGACAAGCCACAGGTTTATAAAATTGGTACTAGATGTAAATTTTGACACAGATTTTTTTTTTCTGTATCAAAGTGGGTTACAATTCAACTCCTATTTGGGAGATTTATCAATACCTGTGGAGAGGAAAAGTGAAGCAGTTGCCCATAGCAACCAGATTGCTTTTTTTTCAGATTTATTTTTACAAATTAAAGAAGCCATCTAATTGGTTGCTCTTGGGGAACTGGTTAAAAGGAAAACTGTCATCCTGTTCACCCACACTAAACCCAATACACTGGGTTATAGTGTGGGTGAACAAGAGCCCATATAGGGGTCACTTAAATTTTTTTGTTGGGTTGCCGAGTTTTTGTCCTGTAATTCACCCCCTTTTTGTTGCGCTCTGTAGGCATGTCCCCCAAGGGCAGTCATACTTTTGGTCCCAGAGGAAGGTGCCTAAGCCCGACCTCCTTATTCGCATATGCATTTTCTTCAAATACACGTCCTATTGACGTGGATTCACACGGCCCCTGAGTGCTGCACTCTGTATGCAGAGCGAATGTGATGAAGATTTTACGCCACTCTCACGTCCTGATGACTTGAGAGCTGCGTGTCCCCGGAGAGCGCTCTGCGAAGTGTAACTACGCATGCGCCAGGCCCTCACTACTCCTAACTTCTGTAGCAAGGTCCCGGCGCATGCGCAGTTACACTGCGCAGAGCGCTCTCCGGGGACACACAGCTCTCAAGTCATCAGGACGTGAGAGTGGTGTAAAATCTTCAGCGCATGCGCTCTGCATAGAGCGCGCAGCCATAAGGGGGCGTGTGGCTCCACGTCACTAGGACATGGAGTTGAAGAAAATGCATATGCGAATAAGGGGGCAGGCTTAGGCACCTTTTTCCGGGACCCAAAGTATGACTGCCGACAGGGGACACACCTAGGGGGTGAATAACGGGACTTTACATGATGAAAACTCTGCAGCAACCCAACAAAAACATGTAAGTGACCCCTGTATGGAATCCTGTTCACCCACACTATAACCCATTGGGTTTAGTGTGGGTGAACTTGCTGACAGTTTTCCTTTAACACTTCCTCTGTACAGGTTTTGATAAATCTCCCCCACAAGTTTCTATGTGAATGTACCTTCAAAGAGGAGTTTATGGATCTGTGTTATACTGTATGAGACCAAGAAAAACACATGCCAACGTTCTGGCAAAAGTCAACCAACCAGTGTTGGTTGGATGTGAGAAATTCTGACAGACATGTAAGGATGCTTAGAGGGGTACACCGCCCTGTCAGGCCCAAGGCCTGATTATTAAAATCCTATATGTGTATTAAAAGTTATGACTGTGTGTGACGGATTGTCCAGGACATGGGTGAGAGGTCATTCGGACAGTGTCCTTTTGTGTATTGCATTTTATTGGGGGTCTGGCTGTTTGTTTGTATCTCCTTTGAAGTCAGAGGCTCTTTTGAAGCAGCAGGATGTAAGGGGCACTCTGGTCCCATCATATAATCAACTTGATAAGAGGGCCAGGAGCAGAGATGCCCCCCTGGTGGGATCAGAGGGGAGGGGGGAATGGAGTCTCCCTCCAAAAAGGCAGATATATAATATTTAAAGGGGTTCTCCCTTATTTATACTGTTTTTTTTGTTATTATGTTTGTGTGTTATGTGTATATAAGTATGTGTTTTTTTATGTGTGTTGTGATTATGTATATATGTATTTTCTTACCTTTTGTGAAGATCCGGAAGCTGGCCCCTTTTTCTTCCAGCGGCTTGCTGTGTAATCTCGGCCTCCGCCATGTTGTGTTCGGTAAGTGGGATGTCGGGGGGTGTGTTCTTGCTTCTGTCCTTCCTAACTTCTGACGTCCGAGGCTAATCTTTTCTTCCCGTTTCTTCCGTGGCTCAGCGACGAATCTGCGGCCTCTTCCGGCGCATGCGCAGGTAGTTTTTTTTTTTTACCAATAAAGTTTTTTTTATCTAATTGACAAACTGTCTGCACATCCGCGAGTACGCAAGTGCTACGCTAACAGCGTAGCGTACGTTAGGTCTACGCTAATAGCGTAGCTTCGCGCAAGCGTAGACAGTTTGTCAATTAGACAAAAAAAACTTTAATTGGTAAAAAAAAAATCTGCGCATGCGCCGAAAGAGGCCGCAGATTCGTCGCTGAGCCACGGAAGAAACAGGAAGAAAAGATTTGCCTCAGACGTCAGAAGATAGGAAGGACAGAAGCAAGAACACACACCCCCGACATCCCACTTACCGAACACAACATGGCGGAGGCCGTGGTTACACAGCAAGCAGCTGGAAGAAAAACGGGCCAGCTTCCGGATGTTCACAAAAGGTAAGAAAATACATATATACATAATCACAACACAGATAAAAAAAAACACATACTTATACACACATAACACACAAACATAATAACAAAAAACAGTATAAACAAGGGAGAACCCCTTTAACAATGCTAGACTCAGGTTGTTCAAGGCTGTGCAAAAAGCTGACAAGACCATCCTAAGAACAGCTGGAACTCACTCTCATGGACTGCTATATCATCATGCTGTAAGAACTTCATATTTTTTTTCTGAACTTGCCTTGCTAAACTCTTTTATATATTTTTGTACCTGTATGTCATTTGTTTCTGTATTTTTACATATATAGCACTGTGATACCTTTTATCAGATTAAATGTTTAATTAATCAGCTCTGTTCTTTGATCTCTAAATATATGAGCTCACCTTTCTGAAGGCAGCTCTGGTGGAAACACGTTTATCTAAGGGTTAATTTGCTGGGACTAGTAGTGGATACCCAGAGGTCTGGCGGATTTAACCCTTGCACCATCACACTCTCTCTAGCGTCTTAGCTGGACCGATAGGGTGTGATCGTGACACGCCCCCAGACATCTTATCCCCGATCCAAAGGATAGGGGATACGATGTCTGATCGCAGGGGTCCCACCGCTGGGAAACCCCGCGATCTCTCCTGCAGCACCCAGTGTCATCTGCTACACGAAGCAAACTTCGCTCTGTGCCTGATGACGGGTGACACAGTGACCGGAGTATCGTGACATCAGGGCTCCGCCCCATAGGTACAAGTCTATGGGAGTGGGCGTGACGACTGGCATGCCCCCTCCCAAAGACTTGTATTGAGAGAGCGGGGCGTGACGTCACGAGGGGTTGAGGCCGTGGGGACATCACGATACCCCGACCCCTGTATCTCGCGTCATCAGGCACAGAGTGAAGTTCACTTCGTGCAGCAGATGACACAGGGTGCTGCAGGAGAGATCGGGGGGGGGGGGGGGGTTTCCAGTGACGGGACCCCCTGCGATCAGACGTCTTAGGATAGGGGATAAGATGTCTAGGGGCGGAGTACCCCTTTAACTGACCCCCTCTACCTTTCTATGCCCATTTGGCTCATTTCTATGGACCAAGATCTGTAGATTTTATCAGTACTATTTGTGGGCCTTCTTTTCGATTGCTTTTTATTCATTTTTTTCTGGTGTGTGAAGTAAAAAAAAACAGCAACTCTGGATTTATTTTTATTTTTTTACCAATTACGACATCCAACGCTTTATTAACATTATATTCTAACAGTGCAGACATTTCCAAATGCCTCAATACAATACATGTTTATTTTATTTACATTTTATTTAATAAAATGGGAAAAGCAGAGTGATTTGAACTTTGATCAGTGTTATCACCATTACTACAGGCGGTCTCTATACTCCCTGTACCCTTTCTTCTTTTCTTTCTGTTTCATGACTATTTTAGACTCCAGCTCTAAAACTTTTCTAAAGTTTATTTGCAAAATTTGGGTTCACATTCAACTATGGCAACTATTATAGTTGATTTTATTACGCTATTTGGGTGGCATGCAGATATTAATTTGTGCTGAAGTACTCCTTTATAACATTACTTGTACATATAGCTTTGACAAAATCTGTTCAATAAAAATGAATTAAAAATACATTAAAAAAAATTGCACAAAAATGTATAATTAACGTATAATTAATGTAAAACTGAAAATCTGTTACAGAAAATCTGTATTAGCTAAGGGGGTCTTCTCAAAGAGGGGGGTTCAACGTACATAATGGGTATTCGGTAAATCAACAGTTAGGAATTAAAACTATGTAACCAATTCTGAGTGTATACAAAAGGTGAAGATTTATGAAACCTAGTGTAAGGGTAAACTGCCGTAGTTGCACATAGCACTCAAATTCCAGCTTCTGTTTCTGGAAAGTTAGATGGCAACATGCCTTTTTTTTATTTATTTATTTATTTTATTTTTTACTACTCATGAACGTTTCATTAAATATAGATTATTATTCCTAAATAAGTAAATATAGTTCTACTGTCATTTTCATGATAGTAGTTTTTTTTTATGTAGAATGAATAATTAAGGACAACTACACTGAGTTCTAAACTGTGACCAGGTGTAGCAGTGACCTAAATACAACTGGATCTTATTGGGTAATGCAGACAAAACTAAGGAAACCTCAATGAAAGAGGTAGTCTGACATTTTGACAATATCATGCCAATCTGACCACCAGTATTCTAGCAGTGTATTTTATTTCATCCCAGCTCTGCTATATTCATTCATACATAATTGCAGATGGATCACTCCTTGTGTAAGGATGCGTTCACACAGGAATTCAAGAGGAATTCACGAGGAATAATTTTCGGTCAGGAAATTGTTGCCTTCTCCATCGAGCGGAATGAAGGAGGAACGAAGGAGGAGGCTATTTAATCTACTTTTCTGAATTCCGCTTGAAAACGATGGTCGGGCAGAATTTTTTTTACCATTGACTTCTATTGGAATCTGCTTGCGGATTCCACTTGAAGAATGAACATTTCCTTTCTTCAAGCGGAAAGGAATTCAGCGTCGGAATTCTGCTAGCACAATTTCCGCAGTGTGAACAGGACACCAGAAATAACATTAAAGTCAATGTGCATTAATAAGGAGCGGAGAATTCAAGAGGAACGTACACTAACAGGAAGTGGTCTCCCCTATGTGACTTCCTGTGACCTACAGGATTACATCATTTTCTATCACAATCCTTCTGGCAGCGCTCACATCCTTTCCACCATGTACATCTCAATGTCCCTTCAATGTACTGATGTGCTGCCGAGGAGATACTTTTTGTCCAAAAGAGACTAAGAGTGCAGTGATATAGTAGACAAATCTTTACCTTTATTAGCTGTTGACTTCTAGAACTTTTCTGACTCAAAAGGTCTCTGCTGTGTGCAGATCCTCTAATGCAGAGTTTCCCTACCAGGGTGCCCCAGCTGTTGCTAAACTACAACTCCCAGCATGCCCGGACAGCTTCGGCTGTCCGGGCATACTGGGAGTTGCAGTTTAGCAATAGCTGGGGCACCCTGGTTGGGAAACACTGTGTCAGGCCCAAGGCCCGATTATTAAAATCCTATATATGTATTATAAATTATAACTGTGTGTGATGGATTGTCCAGGACATGGGTGAGAGGTCATTCGGATGGTGTGTCCTTTTGTGTATTGCATTTTATTGGGGGTCTGGCTGTTTGTTTACATCACCTTTGAAGTCAAAGGCTTTTTTGAAGTCATGCACTCTGGTCCCATCCTATAATCAAACAGATAAGGGGCCAGGAAGAGAGAAGACCCCCTGGTGGGATCAGAGGGGAGGGGGGAATGGAGTCTCCCCCTCCCAAGAAAGCAGATATGATGATATTTAAAACAATGCTAGACTCAGGGTTGTTGAAGGCTGTGCAACAAGCTGACAAGACCATCCTAAGAACAGCACTCTCACTGAAGGACCGCTATACCATCATGCTGTAAGAACTTCATCTTTTGTTTTCTGAACTTTGCCTTGCTAAACTCTTTTATATATTTTTGTAACTGTATGTCATTTGTTTCTGTATTTTTATATATTTAGCACTGTGATACCTTTTATCAGATTAAATGTTTAATTAATCAGCTCTGGTCTTTGATCTCTAAATATATGAGATCATCTTTCTGAAGGCAGCTCTCGTGGAAACACGTTTATCTAAGGGTTAATTGGTGACTTGCTGGGACTAGTAGTGGACACCCAGAGGTCTGTCGGCTTTAACCCTTGCACCATCACACTCTCTCTAGCGACATAGCTGGACCAATAGGGTGTGATCGTGACACAATGCTCTAATGTGTCCTCTGAGATGCAGGCTGACACAGCCCTCCTTGCTTCTAAGAGTGGACATGTAGAAACCCCTCAAAAGCATACAGGCTGAAGCTGCAGCAAATATACTTTATATAATGTCCATTACTAAACAGAAGTATCATGTTGTTGATCACTTATTGCACTCTGCAAAAATGCAGTGATGAGTAATTAAGTAGGAATCAAGTTGCCAGAAAACACAGGCATGCCACATCAAATAAACTAAAGGGGTATTCCAGGAATTATTTTTTTATTATTTGACTATGCTAAAGGGGCTGTAAAGTTAGACGATACTATAGTGTCTGTACCCGTCTCTGATCTCCTGGGCTGGTCTCCCATTCTTATGTGATCTTTGCTCCGGATGTTCATTTTTAACTGCATACGAAATGACTCCTGTCTCACGTATTCCCAGGATGCAGTGCAGCTGAGATATTACATCACTTGTCAGGTGATGACAGGGAGCCTGTTCTGCTTCAATGGGTGGGGCGACCACAGGGAATTTGCAACAGCTGGAGGCACCCTGGTTAGAAAGCACTGGTCTTTTGCATGGAATTCAGCTTGTTTGTGGTTCAATGGGTGGGGTGGCTGATGTGTGGGAGGGAGAAAAGTGGAATTATGGGATTTGTAGTAAAAGAGAAAACTTCGACAGGAAGCAGCCAGTTCACAAAAAGATAGCCACAGCTTTATGGTAATCTCACAACATAGTAATTTAACCCAAAGACAAGCACAGATCCCTCCTAAGCATGTCCATTACTGTCTGCCAGATCGGTGCTAAAATCAACCTATGGTGGATAACCCCTTTAAGTATACAGAACACATGCACAAGAGCCTTAACTTATTACGTAATAATGGCCTATGCAGCATTAATTATATGACACTGTGCTGTCTAAGTCTATGTTCACACAGGAAAATTCTGTAAAATTTACTGTACATTGTGTTGAATGGGGGTTCCCCTGTCCCATTCACACAACAAATTTCCAGCAGCAGAAATTCTTGATATAATAATTTTTTTTTCCCCCTGGAATACCCCTATAACAACCCTGCATCACTTATGTTGCAACAGTCCACCCTGATGCAGCGTTAGTGAAGTGTCTGCTTCTCCTGTATCCTTCTTCCTCCAAACAGGGCATCATCCAGTTACTATGAAAAAATGAATCAACCTCCTAATCAAATCTTGTATAAAAAAGGAGCAATGTCAATATTATTAAAGGGTTGTTATAACTTCTGATGGGGATGCAGCACTAAACACCATCACACGTTTCCCCCCACAGCAGCAATTACAGTAAACCACTTGTTCAAGGAACTGCAGCATAGCCCCATTCTATTCCAATCCCAAGTCAATGGAGAAAGCAATTGTATGCAGAAATTGAGAAATCCAGGATTGTAATTTTTAGTCTGCTTCTGACTTTTTTTTTTTCTACTGATCTCTATGAAGGTCTTAATAGCTCCGGGTGTGGTCTATTGGGTATTAAAGGGGTTATCCAGGAAAAAAACATACATATATACATATATATATATATATATATATATATATATATATATCTCAACTGGCTCCAGAAAGTTAAACAGATTTGTAAATTACTTCTATTAAAAAATCTTAGTCCTTTCACTACTTATGAGCTTCTGAAGTTAAGGTTGTTCTTTTCTGTCTAAGTGCTCTCTGATGACACGTGTCTCGGGAACCGACCAGTTTAGAAGCGAATCCCCATAGCAAACCTCTTCTAAACTGGGCGGTTCCCGAGAAACGTGTCATCAGAGAGCACTTAGACAGAAAAGAACAACCTTAACTGTAGGATAACTGCTCATAAGTACCCAAAGGATTAAAGGGGTATTCCAGGCCAAAAATTTTTTTTATATATCAAATGGCTCCGGAAAGTTAAACAGATTTGTGAATTACTTCTATTAAAAAATCTTAATCCTTCCAATAGTTATTAGCTTCTGAAGTTGAGTTGCTGTTTTCTGTCTAACTGCTCTCTGATGACTCACGTCCCCGGAGCTGTGCAGCTCCTATGGGGATATTTTCCCATCATGCACAGCTCCCAGGACGTGACATCATCATTGAGCAGTTAGACAGAAAACTTCAGAAGCTAATAACTATTGGAAGGATTAAGATTTTTTAATAGAAGTAATTTACAAATCTGTTTAACTTTCTGGAGCCAGTTGATATACAAAAAAAAATGTTTTTTCCTGGATAACCCCTTTAAAGGTCTATAATATATTGTGCATGCTATGAGGGCCTCCAGCAGCAGGTGCAACATGGAAGGAAGATGTGCACGATAGATCTGCAGAGTGGTAAAGGGAAATCTCTGCTTTCTGCGGTAGCACAATCTCTTGCTTAGCCAGAGCTTCAACACAGAGGAGAATGGACTGTTTTGGCACACAGTCTATTCAAAACCATTCTGGAAAGCATCCAGAAAAAGAGCTGCGAAAGGCATCAAGATGAGCAGAGCCAGGATTACAGTCGTCCTGTGCCAATTCGGATAAAAGCCATAAACTGAAGCTGTTTGTCGTGAACAAAGCCAAGGTCTTTTAGGAGTACCCACCATCTGTCTGATCTATGGCAGATTATGGCAGGCCTCTTCAAGGACTGGTTACGAAAACACTTTACTTCTACAGTGTTCTGACAGAACAGAGACTTGGCGGACGGCAGCCAAACCCATCATGCCATTCTGCATTCTGTAGAAAGGGATTTTTACTTCCTGCTATAAACAAGATGGCATAGGATTCAGATTCCAAAAGCAGCACACACATACAACCATTACATTAAAACGGGTTGTTTTAAAACACACACAAGCCCCTTTTAAATGTCCTTTTAAAAAGGCACATGTATATCAAAAACGGGTCATGCGCTGGAGGGCTTCCATCTATGATAACATTGTAAAGCCACAGACTAGACAGAGCTTTTCCTTAGCGATAACAGCTGATTATTGGGGATTAAAGAAGCTAGACGTGTAATGATCAGCTGATCTCAGGGCTGGATCTAATTCGGACAAACTCGTTTAGTAAGAAATTTCTGTAAGAATAAAATATAATTGAAAAGAAGTAGACTGTCGCAGGTTTCCTGTTTGTTACCTAGCTGTAATCCTTACGTATCATGCCAAAGTGTTTAACAGAAATCTATGAGAAACGGGTTACATAATTCTGTAAGCAATTCAATAGAATAGAGTCTAGTGCCACCAAGTGGACAATTCAACTACTACAGTTAATGTTTGCCATTATGCAAGTCTTTCCTGCAAGGGAATGTGAGTGAAAAAAAATAAAATTTGTAAATCCACAGGACAAATAAATAAAATAAAAACTTTTGCATCTAGCTGTTGCAAAACTACAACTCCCAGCATGCCCGGACAGCCAAAGGCAGTCCGGGCATGCTGGGAATTGTAGTTTTGCAACAGCTGAAGGTGCCCTGATTGGGCAACACTGCTTTAGGGTGCGTTCACCTCTAAATAGAGTATTTCTGCAGCATATGACAAATCTTTACAAGCCTCTTTCAGATATATTGTACCGATTTTTTTTTTCAGCTAAAAAGAAAATTTGCAATAAATCTGCCACATGTGAACATACCCTAAGGTTGCGTTCACACGCTATTTGTTTTTGCGGGTTTTCCGCTGCTGATTTGAAAGTGGGCGGGCTCTTCGGCTGTCCGCAGCAGATTTTCCACGGAGGAATTTACGCTGCGGAAAATCCGCCGTAAGCCCCATTGAAGTCAGTAGGGACTGTGGCAGATTTTCCGCAGAGTAAATTCCTCCACGGAAAATCTGCTGCAGACAGCCGAGAAGAGCCCGCCCACTTTCAAATACGCAGTGGAAAACCCGCAAAAACAAATAGCGTGTGAACGCAACCTTAGGGTATGTTCACATGTGGCAGATTTATTGCTAATTTTCTTTTTAGCTGAAAAAAAAAATCTGTACAATGTATCTGAAAGAGGCTTGTAAAGATTTGTCATATGCTGCAGAAATACTCTATTTAGATTAATGTTATGTGTTTTTCCATCTACAGAAATTTCTACAGTTCAACTTGATGTGTTTGTTTCTACCCTCTGTATACCCAGGAAGGAATATGTTGCAGATATTTCATAAAGTTGCGGGTAAGGCCATAGCGAATTATAATAATGTGGATGGGATTTGTAGAAATCTTGTCCACAGCCTGTGCAAAACGTCTGCAATAAATCTGGACAGAAATTGACATACAGTGCAGATTTATTCTAGTGACTCAAATATATTGAGGAAAAGCATTTTCCTTTTTTTTTTGCACTTTTGTTTTTTCCTCCTTACCTTTTAAAAATCATAACCCTTTTAACTTTGCACCTAAAAATCCATATTTGCACCACCAATTCTACTCTGTAAGGACATCAGTCATTTTATCCAAAAATCTACGGCGAAACATTTAAAAAAAAAAAATCACTGTGCGACAAATTTGAAGGAAAAACACCATTTTGTAACTTTTGGGGGCTTCCGTTTTTACGCGGTACAATTTTCGGTAAAAAATGACACCTTATCATTATTCTATAGGTCCATAAGATTAAAATGATACCCTACTTATATAGGTTTGGAAAATTAATATGTTTAAAAATATCCTTTTCTGACCCCTATAACTTTATTTTTCCCGCGTACTGGGCGGTATGAGGGATCATGTTTTGCACCGTGATCAGAAGTTTTTATCAATACCATTTTTATTTTGATCGTATTTTTTTTATCGCTTTCTATTCATTTTTTTATTGGTATAAAAAGTGACCAAAAATACACAATTTTGGACTTTGGGAATTTTTTGCGCATACGCCTTTGACCGTGTGGTTTAATTAACCATATTTTAAAAATCACATTTATTAACTTTTTTTTACACTTTTTTTTTTGCAATGTTATAGCCCCCATAGGGGGCTATAACATGCATTACACTGATTGCATTGATCAGTGTAATCTGCGCTTGATTGCTCAAGCCTGGATCTCAGGCTTGGAGCAATCAAATGCCGATCGGACAGCATGGAGCCAGGTAGGGAGCCTCCCGCTGTTCTCTCAGCTGTTCGGGATGCCGCGATTTAACTACGGCGGTCCCGCACAGCTCTGCTGAGCTAAGCGGCAGCATATTCTCCCGTTTTAGATGCCGCAATCAACTTTCATCAGGGTTAATACTGGACATCAGCCTGATAGCAACCGGGACCTCGCAGATACGAAGCATGCTCAGCTTCTGAGCGTGCTTCACAGATCGGGAGCCGGGCATGTACGTAAATATAAGTCCGTGGTCATTAAGGAGTTAACATAATGCAGGATTACAATGCTTCAATGTGTGCAAAGTTTTGACCATCTTTTGCTAATATTTCTATGGCGTGGTGTAAGACGACTTATCTTATGACAGACCTTAATCCTTTTTGACATTGTTGGTCTGGTATGGCTGGTACATTGAGGACCTGCTCCTAATTTGGGGGTCCGTTGTGGCGGTCATACCAGACTTTACCACAGACATTAATAATTCTTTTAGAGCTGTCTTTTCCAGGCTCCTATAATGTCAACACAACCTCAGACAACAAGCAGGAAAGTGATGTGAAATATTCTCCTATAAGTTTTTTCTACTTCATGTAGTTTGGAATATTCTGCCATTTGAATTATCATTCATAAATACATGTCCACAGTTTTATTGGACTCAGCTTTTGAAAATCTTACTAAAATCTGGATACAAGTGTGTGGTGCCAACTATTTGTCAGATGTTTGCCCCAGTTTGTTTCTTTATTGGAAGTAGGGAATCTGGCTACATGTTAAAAGCTCATACACATGCGGATATAATAGGTGTACGTGTTGTTCCACAATGCTGACATCTATTGAGACTAATGCTAAAGGACAAAAATTTGCTGTACAACATATACAAAAAACAAACAAACACAGTATTCCTATTAATATCCCACCTCTTGTACTACATGCGGTAAGCTATATGTTGGTTGTACTGGGAACAGAACATAAGCATTTTTCTTATATCTCATTTTGGAGGGCATTTGTGTGAGGGTGATCCTTACTCTTTGGTCAATTTTTGTGACCGGATATTATATCATTTAGGGTGCAAGATGAGGGATCATAGACTAAGATTACTAAATCGTGAAACATATAATGAGGATTCTTTATATAGCGCACACAGATTCCATAGCGCTGTACACTTTAATGGGATGCTCGGTTTGGCAATCTTATTTGATGTTATGCTATTTGGTCTTGATATGTAAAATTTTCCTTAGATATATCTGCTTATGCCAGTGTTCACATTCTCTGTATGGGTTGGAAAGCTTTTTCATTCAACCATTCAATTGTTAACCGGTAAACATCAATGTCAGACACTAGAGCAGTGTTTCCCAAACAGGGTGCCTCCAGGTGTTGCAAAACTACAACTCCCAGCATGCCCAGACAGCCAAAGGCTGTCCGGGCATGCTGGGAGTTGTAGTTTTGCAATGCCTGAAGGCACCCTGTGGTTGGAAAACACTGCACTAGAGGGCACTAAGGAGATTTCTCTTCTGTATCAGTACAGCTGAGGCTTCAGTGAATGGCTATTATGTGTCCAAAAAGCCAGAAATAATTTAAATTTTTGATCGCATGTTTTGTACTTTCCATGTGGTGATTCTCTCTTATATTGACTGTGCATCATATCTGCTGCAATTTAATACTACTGCAGGATATATTTTTATAGTTTGACGGAAATGGCATTAAGCTTCTCATGGGCACATAAAGGCTTGTTTAAAATAAGTCCTAGCATGTATGTGTGTGTGTGTGAGGTATTGCAGTACTGTGCAATAGCAAAGGAAAGGTCTACAGCTCTGTGCTGAGAAAAAGTTGACAGTTACCCTTAGCAACCAACCAGATTGCTTTTATTTTTCCGAGGCTCTTGTTAAAAATTTTAGAAGCAATCTGATTGGTTAGGGCTGTTTTAGCACCTCTGTTACAGCAAAGTTTTTTTTTTCAGCTTGCACTAAAATAAATTTATATTTTGACTTCCTACTTTATTTGTACAATTATGGTAAAAGTCTGTGTCCTCTGATACCTGCACATGGGAAAACATAAGCCCTCTGGTCTGATGAAACATTAAAGGGGTACTCCGCCCCTAGACATCTTATTCCCTATCCAAAGGATGTCAGATCGCCGGGGTCCCGCTGCTGGGGACCCCGGGGATCGCCGCTGCAGCACCCCGCTATCATTACTGCGCAGAGCGAGATCGCTCTGTACGTAATGACGGGCAATACAGGGTCCGGAGCATCATTACGTCACGGCTCCGCCCCTCGTGACGTTACGGCCCGCCCCCGTCAATACAAGTCTATGGGATGGGGCGTGGCGGTCGTCACGCCCCATGCCATAGACTTGCATTAAGGGGACGGGCCGTGATGTCATGAGGGGCGGAGCCATGATGTCACGCTGTCCCGGCCCCTGTATCGCCCGTCATTACGCACAGAGCGAACTCGCTATGTGCAGTAATGATGGCGGGGTGCCGCAGTGGCGATCCCCGGGGTCCCCAGCAGCAGGACCGCGGCGATCTAACATCTTATCCCCTATCCTTTGGATAGGGGATAAGATGCAGGGGGCGGAGTACCCCATTAATGGAACTGTGTGGCCAGAAGGAACATGGTTATGTATCCAGTAAAATGAAGCCAAAGACCACTCTGCCATCATAGCAGCATCATGTTGTGAGGGTACTGCAGTGCTTTACTTCACAAAATAGACAGAATTATGAGGGACATCACAAGACATCAGCCAGGAAGTTAAAGCTTTGGCAAAAATGGATACTCCAAATAACTCTGTCAGAAGCTTCTGGAAGCCCCTAAAATGTGAGACCCAAGTCAGAAAATGTAAAAGAAAATGCTACAGCATACTATTCATATGTCTGTAAACTTCTGAGCCACTGGGAATGTGATGAAAGAAATAAAAAGGCCACTATGTGATTATGTGAAAGTGCAAGCAAGAAGTGCCAAAAGGCAGTGATCAGCAACAGGCAGGCAACAGGCAGGCCTGGCTGTTGAAGTGCCTAAGGGTCTTTAATAATCTTCTTGACAGGTAGCCTCGGGCATGTTGAAAATTTAGATTTCACCAGGTCTTGTTTTTGAGTCCTGCCTTGAAGAGTCACAGTTGGATGAAGTACACGGCAGTGCACTTCTCACTCCTTGACTGTCACTCAAACCTGACTCTTTTACTGCATAAAAGTCTATGTAGTAGAAGAGTCAGATTTAGAGGCTAGATGGGGAGTGAAGAGCACAGACACACTGCACCCAGCAGTTACTCACAATCGCAGAGGATCTAAGACTGTGTTTACACATCAGAATTTCAGTGTGAAATTACTTTTGGAATGTCCACACGGAGATTCTGCTGCAGCACAGTCCCCTTGAATTCAACAGGATTCTGCTGGTCTGTGCATATGGGTGAATTTCCATGCCAGATGCCGGCATGGAAATTCCATGTTCATTCTTTGTGCGGAGTTCGCACGGAATGCATAGCAGTCTAGGAGATGGTGCAGTGTCCAGAACGTCCGCACGGAGATTCTCTGTGCGGACATTCTGTTGTGTAAACATATCCTTAAAAGTGAGACCTGGTGTGATGTAAATTTTTTACATATCTGGACAATGTTAAAGTTTGTTCAAATGACAGTGACATTTTTAAATTACTGTAATAGAGAAACAAATGTTGAAAATCTCCTGATGTACGACAAGTTAAGAAAATCTATATATAAAACTGAAGGGGGGACATGTATCAAAGATTTTACCCCTGTTTTGTGTGTATTTTTTTAAGCAAAATTTTGCACAAGCCCTTTTTTTGCGCATTTTTTTGCGCACGTTTTGGTAGAGCATGTCCTCCAGATGTGGCCGAATCAGGGTACCTTGGAGTGACATCTATAGTACACAAGGATTTATTAACTGCGTACTTTTCCTTTACACCAAAAATTTTGCCGCAAGAGCTGTTTTTTTTTTGCGCAAATATAAGCCATCTTGGACTTAATGTAGCAAGATGCTCTAAATCATCGATTCTATTTTCCAAAGAGTGGATTGAGGAGATTACTACATTTACCCGCAATTTATGAAGCTCATTGCACTTGATTGATAAATTTAGAGCTTCTGCGCATAATTTAGAATTTAGGAAAAGGGGTAAACTGCTTCTACCATACACAATTAATGATAAATCTCCCCCAATGTGTGTGTGTGAGTGTGTGTGTGTATGTTCCACAATCGCGTCCAAACGGCTAAAGATATTAACATGAAACTTGGCACACGTTACTTATTTGTCAACAACAAACATAGGATAAGTGATTTAACCCTTACTCACCCCCATTTGCCAGGGTGGTGTTTTTGTTTAAAGTCCCATACAAGTCTATGGGAAATATATGTTACTGCATAACTTCCAAACGGCTGGAGATATTTTGGTACTTTGTCACATGTTACTTATATGTCCACTTAAAATATAGGATAGTTAATTTAACACTTAACTACCCACATTTGTGAGGGTCATTTCCCATGCAAATCAATGGTAAATGTATGTTCCCACATAACTTCCGTACGGCTGGAGATATTTCAATACCTGGTACACATATTACAGGTTGGGATATGAGGACGGGATATGAAGTCAAAAGCTTCCTCCTTTGTTTATTTTCCTCCCAAACAAGGATTAGGAAGGAAAAACCGGGCAACGCCGGGTACTCAGCTAGTTATGATATAAAAACACAAGATTGATTGAGATATATTGACTGGAATATACTTTCACTAATGTTTTTTTTTTCTTTTTGTTTCTTTTTTTACTTTTCCATTAGGGAATCACATTAGAGAATGAAACATTAAGCGGTTTTCCCAGTTATGCACTAGTTTCAAATGTGAAACATTTTCTGGCACACTTTTTTGTACTGCCCCTACATATCCAGGTTTGGATCATGCTTATGGTGCAGTTAGTAAAACCAATTCCAGAAAGGAGAGATATAAAGGAAGCAATATTTTTCCCCTTGAAAACCTGTGTGTGCAAGGGCAGCCCAAAGCACATAAGACAGTGGGAATTTACCGTAGTGTGAAATACACAAGCAAGGAGCAGCCTCTAATGGCAAAAGTTGGTACTGCAGACTAAAATAATACTGGAATAAAAGTTATTCACATTTTTTATTTCGTATTTACATTTCTATGAACTTGTTTACCTTTATATGTGCCCTTCTATTCAGCAGGCCAATAACTAGCAGTAGGCAAGATCCCGCACAATCCAACAAGCGTTCCAACTTTTTAGCAATAACTTGTCGAGAAAGGCACACTTACAGGAGGATATTAATGGATCACAGGGGTAATGTTGCTCCTTGAGGAAAGCGTCAGAAAGAGGCATGGAGACTTATAGGCCATTTATGACCAACTTGTAATTTTGGTAAGAAGGATCATGGGCAATAGGTTATTTCTCACAATATAATTAATTTCCTGGGAGAATAGGTAATTGGGTGACTACACACTATATCTAAAATATGTATAACTTGCTTAGACTGAGGAACTGAGTTGCCCTATACCCTAAGTGCCAATGGATAAACACAGGGAGTCACAGCGCCGGAAGGAGGAAGAGACCGACAAATAGGTTGGAACCGCCCGAACCAAGTTTAGCTTGTGAAGCTGGCGCTCCCGCGGATGAGAAGGGGATGGGCAGAAAGAAGGCAATACGATCTCATTCAAATGAAAAGAAGTCACGACCTTGAGTTGAAAAGAAGGCACCGGCAGAAGAACCACCTTGTCTTGGTGGATCACCAGAAAAGGGGGATGGCAAGAGAGGGCAATTCCGACACATGGCGAATGGACGTGACTGAAACAAGGAAGGCCACCTTCCAGGAAATGAAATGAAGGGAAACCTGACCCAAAGGCTCAAACGGAGCACCCTGAAGAACATCCAAAATGAGGTTAAGGTTCCAAGGCGCAGTGGGGGACCGGAACGAAGGGACCTCGTGAGCCACGCCCTGCAAAAAAGTGTGGTGAGGGTTGGACGCAAGAGGGAGTTGGAAAAGGACAGAAATCGCCGAAACCTGCCCCTTGATGGAACTGAGGTCAAGGCGAGTCTCCAGCCCCAATTGCAAAAAGGACAAGAGATTCGGCAGAGAAAAGGAGGTGGGAGAGAGAGAACGAGCTTCACACCAGCGGAAATAGGCACGCCAGGTACGATGGTAAATCCTGGCGGACGAGGGTTTCCGGGCACGGAGCACAGTCCAGATCACCCGGGAAGAGAATCCCTGAGCCCTCAAAACCACGGTTTCAACCGCCACACCGTCAAACGCAGCGGAAGTTAATTGGGGTGGCAGAGGAGTCCAACGGCCCTGGACAGTTTGGTCCCGAAAGACACCTCCCCAGCCGAGGAGACACACGTCAGTGGTCAAGACATGCCAATGGAGAGGCAGGAAGGAGCGACCCTCCCGGATGAGAGGGGATCGAAGCCAGGAAGGGAGCGGCAAGCTCGGGGTGAGAGCCGGATTCCGCGGTGGACAGATAAGGGAGATTTGACCCCCTGAGATAGGATGGTCCTCTGGAGAGGACGGTACCGAAATTGGGCAAAGAGGACCACTTCCATGGAGGCCACAATCCTGCTCAGAACTGACATGCAGGTGCGGTCGGGAATCAGACCCGGCTGCCAAAGTAGGCGAATCCCCGACAAGCGCTCCCGGAGCTTGTCCTCCGTATCTCAAGAAACCCCAGGGATTGGGATGGAGAGGTTGGATTTTGCACGGTTGATGATCCAACTGAAACTGGAGAGGGTCTGTAGCGTGATGTTGAGGCTGAACCGATTCTGTTCCAGAGAAGGCGCCTTGATGAGTCCAGATAGGGAAGAACAGAGACACATCGAGAGTGGAGGAGAGCCACTTATGCAGCCAGCGTCCTGGTGAAGACCCGACATGCGGTCGCCAGCCCAAAGGGCAGGGCAATAAACTGAAAATGACTCGCAGCGACAGTGAGCCTGAGAAAACGTTGATGGGCCAGAAAGATAGGGATGTGGGAGGTAGGCGTCCCGTATGTCCACAGAGGAGAGGAACTCCCCCAAATCCATGGAGGTGACTACGGACCATAGGGATTCTATCCGGAAATGCCGAAGTCGCACATCACTATTTAGGATTTTCAAATCGAGAATGGGGCGAACCGTGCAGTCCTTCTTGGGAAACAAGAAGAGATTTGAGAAGAACCCCTCAAATCTCTTTGTTCCTGAGGAGGGAGCGGTACGATCGGTGCAATCACGCCCTGAGACAGGAGGGTGCGAAGGGCCACGTGAAAAGCTGCAGCAAGAGCGGGAGATCAAGGAGGGCGGGACCGTAAAAAAAAAACTATCCTGGGGAATAGAAGAGAATTCTATTCCATAGCCCTGGAAAACGACTTCTCAAACCCAAGCATCCTGAACTTGCGCCAGCCAAACGTCTCAAAAGAGGGACAAGCGAGGGGAAGACTCGGATGGGGGTGCACCCTCAGGCAGCGGGAGGCATGAGAGTTCCGGATTTGGAAGAGGGGCGGTTGGAACAGGGCCTGCCTTAGGAGATGGAGCCGTCCTATCATGTGAGGCCCCCGGTTTGTCCAATCCCCCGCCGCAGGTCCGAACAGGGCAGACGATTTTGGGGCAAGAGGGAGCTCTTGCCCCCAGTAGCCTCAGAGATGATCTCATCTAGGAGCTTGCCAAATAGACAAGACCTCAGAAAAGGAAGTTTAGTAAGGGAATGCTTAGAGACCACATCGGCATTCCAAGCCTTAAGCAACAAGGAGCATCCAAGAGCCACTAAATTGCCCGAGGCAAATGCAACACAGCGGGCTATCTCCAAAGGTGGCAGAGCAGAGGTAGTCCCCCGCATTAGCGATTTGTTGCGCTAAATCTGCCAAATCAGCTAAGATCCCCTGGCGAAATTGACCGGCCCAAACTGAGAGGGCTTTGGAAACCCTAGTGGAGGAAAAAGCTGGGGACAAAGCCGAGCCTGCCGCCTCGAAGGCAAATTTTCAATGCGCTTATCTGAGGGGTCCTTAACCTCTTAAGGACAGGGCGTACCTGTACGCCCTACGCCCGGTCCCGGTGTTTAAAGCGGGACCCTGGGCTTACAGCCCGCGGTACAGATCGTTGTGCCGCGCGCTATTAACCCTTCAGACGCGGCGATAAAAGTTGACCGCCGCGTCTGAAAGTGAAAATAAACGCTTCACCCATAAAAAATAAAAATAAACATACCGTATATGCCGGCGTATAAGACGACCCCCAACTTTTACAGTTAAAATATAGAGTTTGGGATATACTTGCCGTATAAGACTACCCCTCCTACCGCTATGTACAGTACCTTATAGTTCCCCCACATTAGGTCGGCAGCATGTTCCCCCACATTAGGTCGGCAGCATGTTCCCCCACATTAGGTCGGCAGCATGTTCCCCCACATTAGGTCGGCAGCATGTTCCCCCACATTAGGTCGGCAGCATGTTCCCCCACATTAGGTCGGCAGCATGTTCCCCCACATTAGGTCGGCAGCATGTTCCCCCACATTAGGTCGGCAGCCCCCCCACATTAGGTCGGCAGCTCCCCCACATTAGGTCGGCAGCTCCCCCACATTAGGTCGGCAGCTCCCCCCCCCCCCCCACATTAGGTCGGCAGCTCCCCCCCCCCCCCCCCACATTAGGTCGGCAGCTCCCCCCCCACATTAGGTCGGCAGCTCCCCCCCCCACAATAGTAGGCAGCTCTCCCCCCCCCCCCCCCCACAATAGTAGGCAGCTCCCCCCACAGACATACAACCTCCAGCCATATAGAGTGTTTGGCTGGAGGCTGTATGTCTATGTACTGCCCCCCACAGTGTTCCGGTCACCGCTCCTCCGGCCCGGGGTCACAATCTACTGCTATGGCCTATGGACCATAGCAGCAGTCCCGGGACCAGAGGAGCGGTGATCGGAACACTGTAGATGATGTGCCGCCGGTCACTCACACGGCCCCGGCCGTGCTCGTCCTCCTCCGGTCCTCCTGCGCCTCTATGGTTATACGCACGGGACGTCACTGACGTCCCGTGCGTACAACCATAGAGCGGTGGAGAAGCGCAGAAGGACCGGAGGAAGACCGCAAGAGGACCGGAGGAGGACGCGCGGCGGGCGGGGAATGGTAAGTGACCTGCGGACATCCTTATGTCCCGAAAAGATTTTTCGGGACACGGGGATGTCCGGCATAGGAATACTTACGATTATCGTGCCGGCTCCTGTGTGCGGCTGCAGGCGGGGGCCGGCCAGAGCATGTAAAAACTAATTCATGAATACTAAAAACCAGTGTGCCTCCAGCTGTTGTGAAACTACAACTACCAGCATGCCCGGACAGCCTTTGCCGGTCCGGGCATGCTGGGAGTTGTAGTTTCACAACAGCTGGAGGCACCCTGGTTTTTAAGTATACAGTTATTAGTTTGTACATGCTCTGGCCGGCCCCCGCCTGCAGCCGCACACAGGAGCCGGCACGATAATCGTAAGTATTCCTATGCCGGACCCCAATACCCGGCGTATAAGACGACCCCTGACTTTTCAGAAGAAAATTCGGGGTTAAAAAGTAGTCTTATACGCCAGGATATACGGTATGTGGTATCGCCGCGTGCGGAAATGTCCGAACTATAAAAATATATCGTTAATTAAATCGCACGGTCAATGGCGTACGGGCAAAAAGTCCAAAATAGCGCATTTTTGGTCACTTTTTAGATCATGAAAAAAAATGAATAAAATGCGATCAAAAAGTCCGATCAATACAAAAATGGTAACAATAAGTTATAGTAGTTAGAAGATGAGAATTTTTAACACATACATTTTCCTGCATGTAGTTATGATTTTTTTTCCGAAGTACAACAATTTCCAACCTATATAAGTAGGGTATCATTTTAACTGTATGGACCTACAGAATAAAGATAAGGTGTTATTTTTACCGAAAAATGCACTGTGTAGAAACGGAAGCCCCCAAAAGTTACAAAATGAAATTTTTTCTTCAATTTTGTCGTACAATACATTTTTTTTAATATCACTGCAAAGTAGAATTGGTGGCGCAAAAAATAAGCCATCATATGGAATTTTATGTGCAAAATTGAAAGAGTTATGATTTTTAGAAGGTGATGAGGAAAAAATGAATATGCAAAAACGAAGGGGTCAAGGACCAGAGCGTTTTTTGCATATCTGACCACTGTCACTTTAAGCATTAATAACTATGGGATGCTTTTACTTATGAATCTAATTCAGAGATAGTGGCAAATTTTCGCCGATACTTGCATCATTTCAAAATTTTGCATTTGCATTTTTCTAACTTTGAAGCTCTCTGCTTGTAAGGAAAATATACATACCAAATAAATTTTATATTGATTCACATATACAATATGTCTACTTTAGGTTTGCATCATGAAGTTGACTTGTTTCTCCTTTTGGAAGACATCAGAGGGCTTTAAAGTTCAGCAGCAATTTTCCAATTTTTCCAAAAATTTTACAAAAATTTTCGTGCGGAAGAGGAGTCTCCCCTCAAAACTGATAAGAGACTCATCTACCGAAAGCTCTCTGGGTGGGGGGACATGCTGCATTATCAGTGTAATGGAGGCATTTCGGAATTGCCTCGAACCACCACCCTGCCATGACCATACTGTAAAGCGTGGTCTGGTAGAGGACGTCCCAGCTCCAGTACTGCCTGACACTTGTTTTTATGACCAGGCCCATATGCAACCCGAGGCCCCAAAATGTCTTCATTTTGGCTGCATGGATGGCGTACCATTAATTGGGCCTAGCCAAAAGCGAATCAGGGTGGTGAGCGATGAACTGTTGGACGTACAGATATGTCTGCTCCACCATTAGATTGACAAAGTACTCACTGAAATAATAACTAAAAGACTATTTCAGTTTATCCGGGCGTGTCAATCCGGATTCCTGAGTCGCCAATCAATCCGTGGCTGATAACCCTCTGTGGGTCTCCAGACAGGTTCACGGGAAGGGGGCTCCGGTATGCTTGTCTGGGGGGATGGACTCCTATTACGAGCGACATGAACGCTGGTATTAGTGTCAGCCACTGTGTCACTATCATGTTTCAGGAATTCTTTTTTTTTTTTTTTTTTTTTAAACTCCTACCTGTCCCTGCAGACAAAACTCGCCCTAAACTACTGGATATAGGAGAACAGTTTTTCAGCCCTGAGGGGCATAGATCTCGGCAGAGGGGGGGGGGGGTCCCTGGCTCTCTCTCTCAGCTCTACCCCTGCTAACTGAACACGGTGGGAAAGCAGAGCTGAGGGAAGGGGAAATTAACCTCTCCTCTGCCGGCTGCTATTGGTCCGACCAATACCAGCCCTTCTGCAGGGGACGGGATCGCCACCTCCCCCTAGCTACAGGAGGTGATTGGCAGTGTATAGTACACAGCCAGTGTCATCGGGTCACATGTGACCCGTATGACCGGAATTGCCGCAATTTGCCCGTGCGAATTCACCGGCAATTTGTGGCGATCGCCGACATGGGGGGGTATGGTTACTCAGGACCCCCCTGGGCATTGTCACAGGATGCCTGCTTAAGTACCTGTACGCCCGTGGTTCCTAAGTGGTTAAAGGAATCTGCGTCGGACAGCGGCAGGGTAGTGGATTTAGACTGTTGAGATACAGGAGGGTCCACCGTAGGGGGAGAAGACCACTTTGTAACCAGGTCCTGAGGAAAGGGAAAGATAGCTCGAACTTCTTAGTCCCGTGGAAGCGCTTGTATGGATGCTTCCAAACCGCCTCTAACCGCTCGTCAAATTCAGTGTGCAGGCTGAAAACCAGGGGTGCGCAGGGGAAGGATACTTCTGCGGCAGAAGTTCCCCGGTCCTGTAGATGGAAGGTGTCATTGACTGCTGACACCAGACTGTCCACCAAGTCGGGTCTGGGATCGGACATGAAAATGGGCACTAGTAAGTCAGACAACCGTACAGACAAGGAAAGATCTCACCCAGATTCCTGTGTCTGGGGGGAAGCAGGTCCCAAAGAAACAGCTGGAGCTGCAGCAGTCGGATGACTGGCAGGGAATCTGGGATGAGCAGCAGAGCAGGGCTGTATGCATCCAGGTCCACACTGGGCCAGTACCAGAGGAGGAGGGGGAGTGCGCACTCAATCCCCATAGGATGAGAAGACTGGTGGGGGGGGGGGGGGGAAGAGAAAACCCAGCCCCCCTGCACTGGCAGGAGAGAGGCTGCCGGGAGCAAGAGGAGGAGCTCCCAGATTGCCGGGCCCGCAGCCCGGACCAGTACAGGAATGAACATGCAGAGCCGAGATCACAGCGCTGAGAAAAAAGCGACGCGGAGGACAAGAGAGGCCACTGTGCAGTGTCGCTGGAAGGCCCGAGCCGCGGGAATGCAGTGGAGTGCTCGGCTCTAGTTAAGTGCGCACCGCCCGCAGCCCGGACTGAGACAGCCAGCGGAGTAGAAGCCAGGATACAGGAGCCGTGCAACTGATGAAGATGGTGAGCCGCACAGCAGATACAGCGGGGAGCTACGATCCCTACAGCGCGCACCCTAGAGTTAACTCCTAATGGTCCAGAAACACGGATATGTTCCAGCACCCAAGTGCCAGCCAGGAACAAAAGACCCATGTGGAGGATAGAGGGAGCCTTATAGAGGAGGAGGAAAGGAAACACACTCACCCACATGGAACACAGAACATACTCACCTCTGAAGTCTTCGACCAGCTAGGTCCACCTGCCTTAAGCCTGACCTGGCAAACGGGCAATTGGGGGACCGGGACCTAGAGTACACCACCAGGCACTGGTTGGTGGGGTTAATGGCCCATTCAACAATGCACCGTGCCCCTAGCTCGCAAGTGGGTGAACAGGCAGCGCCATGCTCCTGTCGCCCCCAAGCTAGAAAAAATAAAGGAGAGAAATTCTAACTAGACACTGAAACTAAAAATAAATAAATAAGACCAGGTCTGGAGAGCTCCAGACCTGTGTCTGCCTCCTGCTGACACAAAGGTAGAACTGAGTTGCTCAGAGTCAGGAGGCAGGCATACCCTGCCGGGAGGAGCCGACTCTTCTCAGCCTCCTAGCGGAGAGCAGCAAAATCCCACGCCTGTATCCCATGGTCCTGAAGCGCTCGAGAAGTACTGGTTTAATAGGTTAAGATATGATAAAAATCAGCATGGGAAACTGGTATCTGAGCAGGGCCCTTGCTACAGATCCAGTTATATAGCAATGTGATACAAATTAGCAGATGAGATACAGTGTAGTGCTGGGTGATTCATACCGAATACTGGTATGTTTTTTCTGTACGGTATAAATTTTTCCCTATACAGCAATACCGGTTGGGCCCCTCCCTCCTCGAATGAATGAATTATCAGCTGCAATGTGCTGGGGAACTAATCATATATAATCCGCGGGAGCTGTCCTGCTTTGAATGAATGAAATGAATGAATGAATGAAATGAATGAATGAATGAAATGAATGAATGGTGAGCCACAGGCGCAGGATGGAGAACGGAAGCTGTCACCTCCCCCTGCAAGAGCTGAAAGCCAGTGGGCCGTGGGCGCTGCAGAACTTCTGATAAGAACTTCTTGGTGCATTCATGCAGTGGGGAGGAGGAAAAGCAGGACAGCGCCTGCGGGTCATATATGATTAGTTCCCCAGTGCACTGCGGCTGATAATTCATTCGAGGGGGGGAGGAGTATGGTGGTAACGTGGAAATGAGTGGAAAAAAAATACCATCAAATACTGTGGAACCGCCATAAGTTTCAAATATGCCGTTATAAACATTTTTGGTCATAACGCCCAGCACTAATAAAGTGTATAAAAACACATAATGAGACAGTGTCAGTATGGAAAAATAAAATAGAAAACAGTATTCCCCCTTAGCTGTAAAAGCTCAATAGTGCCTTGAGAAAGTAAAACGTCAATAGAGTAACGATATATGTGATCGCCAGTAGTTGTCTCCATTAGGAACAGTCTGGCATTTTTTCTGCCCTGGAGAAATCTGGGATTAGCAGATGTAGAAAAGTAAAAAGTTCAATTCTGAAGATGTTTCAGAGAGGTAAATGACTCCGCAGGTTGCCATTCCGCCTCTGGGTGAATGTTACCTGTGGTTGCCATTGTATCGGCTCGTGCTGGTGAAGGTGTCGCTGTGAGCAGAGTATGAGCTCGTCCTGCAGGAGGAAGCTGGCAGGATCCACTGCTAGGTGACACAGATCTGTGTCTGGCTTGATGTCAGTGTCTGGGCAGCGGGATCTGGTCAGTAAAGACTCTGTTGCCGGTGTCCTCGTGTGGAAGTAAGAGATTTCAGGCCCGTGAACTCCTGGTAGGGAGACTGCAGCGCTTGAAAGGTAATCATGTATACAAGGCAAACTGTATATCAAGTTGTGGCAGAAATGAGATGGCAGTACTGGGCAAATGGTGGCGAAACGCGTTTTGGGGATGTACCCCTTTTTCAATGCCGTAAAATGTTATTTTATTTTCCCTAACTGACACTGTATCATTGTTATATTTGTATCACATATGCTATGTAACTGGATCTGTAGCAAGGGCCCTGCTCAGATGCCAGTTTCCCATGCTGATTTTTATCATATCTTAACCTATTAAACCAGTATTTTACATTAATCAGCTACAATTTACATTTTATTTATACATTTTAATTATCAACCAAACACTGTTTGTTTACATCTGGAAACCTTTTTTGTTTGTTAATTTCCTGCCAAAAAGTATATGCAAAGCAGCATTCTGATGCCACCTTTCTGAGTAAGCTAGGGTCTTCAAATTGGACTGGGGATGAAGGGCAAACCAGAAAACTCCCAAGAAGAAAAGATTACCCATTTCTTTTTGCATTAGCGTCCTCCTTTGTTCCCACAACGGCAGGCCTCTCTACAGTCAGCCAGCAAGTGTTTTTGTACCGGCAAGGTGCTATGACTCCAAAAACAGCTGTCTACAGATGGGTATTCTTAAACACTGACTTGAGGAAATTGATAACTTGTGGAAAACATTTTTTAATTTATTTTAGCATTGCCTCAGATCATTATAAGCCAAATGTTATGACCAAATTACTACAAACAAATGGTAACTCGTTTCCATCAAAAGACCTTCTTCAAACAGGACTGCTGCAGAAGTAAGAATAGCATAGCTTACTTAACTCCGCAGCAATCCAGTATGATGAAGGTCTTCTTACTGAAACATCACCTTTATTTGGATTGCCAATAAAATTATAAGCATTACTTGTACATGTTGAGCGCCAAGGGTTCTTTGTACAATAACAGATAATATAGTCACAGTAGTCTGGTAGCAGGATTGTAGAGCATTATCCATTGGAAAATAATCTTTTGGGCTAACAAAAATAAAACCAACATGGCTATTCTAAAATCTGGCTAACACACACTAACCTCTGGTTGTACATCCCCCTGTAGTTGTAGTTCGTTCGGTGATTTGGTAGTGGTTTGGGATCCAAGGGTCTATAGATAGCCGGTTCACCACGCTTCATTGCAAGACCATTCAACTCAACTGTTGGAGTTATGCTACCTGTAAGAATAGGACAGACACTATGATGTAATTACATATTAGTATAAGGTAAAACTAATATATACTGAAGAAAGAAATAAACAAATAAAAACTTGATTATTTCATATGCTATAAACATTTGATCCAACCTCTGGGACTCCCCAGCTATCATGTGAATAAGGTGCCTGATCCCTAGTAGACAAGTGTTTGTGTATGACCGCTCACGTTCCTTCAGGCTTCACAGCTGTATACAGGACCTTTCTATAGCTCTCTAGTATAGAGTCATACAACCTTCAGGTGCTACCATATAGACTTCATTAGATGCCATTTAAACAGAGCTATGTTTTTCGGGCAAAGAGTTATACACATGGCATCTGGTGCAGAATGATTTTTTTAGTACATTTTTACTGTACTACCGAGTGCCTCAAATTTCATATACAGACTTTCACAGAAGAGGGCCTTAGGTAGGTCTATGAAAGCCCTATTACAGAGCTGAAATACAGTTGTGTGCACCATGCCTAATGGGTATGTGAGATATGGGGACAAATAAGAAGTACAGTTAAAGGTTATCTGATAATATGTTTCACTTTAGAAGTGCCTGGATGGCAGTAAAAAAAGCAAATATATATATATATATATATATATATATATATATATATATATATATATATATATATATATAAAACTCAACTACTTCCAGTACTATTCCGACCAGAACCAATCCTCAGTACTTCCTAATCTCCACTGTATCGGAAGTGTTAAGACAATCATTCACCACAGCGGTGCCCCGCCTCTAACATTTCCTATGTGTCAGAATGAACAGGAAACAATGAGCAGCAGTGTCAGGCAGACACTGGCGGGGGATCAGCAGCAGGTGAGTTACACGATGGGTTTTATATTATACTGCCATATGAGCACTTTTAAATGTAAGAAACATTTTTCAGACAATCCCTTTAACTACTACACGTATAATGGGAACACAACTGGGCCACTCTGCTCAGAATCTTGGCGATCCCACAGGTTGAAAACAAACCAATAAGGACACACAGCTTTTTAATGCGTTACTAGCAGTTAAAAAAAAAAAATTATATATTTTTTTTTTTTTTTTTTATTTATTTTTACATGTTGCCCCAGCATGTCAAAAGTTTTGATACCAGTCCCTCTCCTGCTGCAATCACCACTAGTTATAAGGCAGGGATGTGCACAACGCAATCAACTCCCTGGCCTGAAGCCAAATCCAACCTTTTCGTTGCACAGACAAGAAGCAAAAAGGTCATATTTGATTGCCAGCGAGGGAGTAAGTGAGGGCTGCCATGAACTTCCCTTATAATTAGCAATCGCAGCAGATCTCACTCCCGAGACCCTGTGTGATCAAAACTTTTGACATGTCTAAGCAAAATGTCAGTATTTTTTTTTTATTTTTTTATTTTAAAATCAAAACTGCTTGATGAATTAAATGGAGTGTCATACAAACCCTTCTTCTGCACCGTAATGCTGGGTTTCCACTTGGCAGTTGTTTTGGATATCTGCAACTGCAGTTTTTGAGCCAAAGCCAGAAGGGTATTCAAAAAAATATATAAAGGAAGGACTTATACCTCTCTTTCCTGCTGGATCCACTTCTGGCTTTGGCTCCAAAACTGCAGGGGAAGTTACCAAAAAAGAAAAAAACTGGCAAGTGGAATCCCAGCCATCCTCAAAAAAATCTGCCATATGTGCCACATAACCAAATCATAAAGTCACAAAAGCTTGCAAAGAAAGCTGACCTTCTCTTTGTGGCTTGAATAATTACAGCAAAGTTGATTTTTTTTTTTGTATGCAGAAACAATGAGCAAAGCTTCAAATGCCCAGTGGGGGCACAGGTCAGAGGAGGAGAAACATACATAATGAAGCGGGATGTAAAGTAAAAGAGGAAGCGTCTTGGTCACTAGGCACAGCAAATGTACTAAGTTATGTAAAAACTCTTATGCTCATCTTCCTACGTTTGTACACCCTGTGAATATAAATGAACAGCTGGAAAAAGTGCATTTCCTATTATAAAACCATAATAAATCATTTAAACAAAACACATACATACGGTGTAAGTGTGTGTGTGTGTGTGTGTGTGTGTGTGTGTGTGTGTGTTTATATATATATATCTAAAAATAAAATAGATGCAAGTCATAAAATGTTGCAGTATCCAGTAATACCTTTTTTGTTGGACTAACAGAATTTTGTAGATACTGCAACATTTTATGATCTTGTCTCTACAAATTCAGTTAGTCCAATAAAAAAGGTATTACAAGATACTGCAACATTTTATGATTTGCATCTGCATCACTGGACTAATACGGTTACTCAAATTTATTATAAAAAAAATATATATATATATCTCATTATTTCCCTTTCATCATAACTTTCTGCTGTTATTTAAATCCTCAAGTCTCCATATGCTACAGAAGATAGTAGACTATTATAAGGCCCCATTCACATTATGTTTCGTCACCAGTAGTGTCAGGATACTGTCAAAAAAGGTGATCGTATTGGGAACAACTAGAATTATGCATAGAGCTGACAATTGATATTACATTTTTGTAGGTACAGCAACATCATATTAACAGGTTCTAGTGACAATCTAATATCTACAACAGTGTTTCCCCAAACAGTGTGCCTAAAGCTACTGCAAAACGTCAACTACTTCCAGCACGACCTAACCGCCAAAGACTGTCCGGGCTTGTAGTTGTAGCTTTGCAACAGCTGGAGGCACCCTGGTTAGGAAACACTACTCTATGCCAGCACAAAGTTTTGTAGTACACTGTGTATCACCATATCAGACACCATATGCTAGAGATTATGAGGGAGATTTATCAAAACCTGTCCAGAGGAAAAATTGCCAAGTTGCCCATAGCAACCAATCAGATCGCTTCTTTCATTTTTCAGAGGCCTTTTAAAAAACGAAAGCAGCGATCTGACTGGTTGCTGTGGGCAACTTTTCCTCTGGACAGGTTTTGATAAATCTCCCCCTCTCTCTGTCAGAAGGTGTGTGGAATCTGAAGCATATGAATGTAAATTGGGGCCCCAAAGAATGCTACCAGTACCATATTACAGCTTCCTACAACTTAGAACTTACATAGAGCCATAATACCCAGAAGACAATAGTAAGACAATTATCACTAATTTAGACCAACACATAATGGGGGAGATTTATCAAAACCTGTCCAGAGGAAAAGTTGCCGAGATGCCCATAGCAACCAATCAGATCGCTTCTTTCATTTTTTAAAAAGTCCTCTGCAAAATGAAAGAAGTGATCTGATTGGTTGCTACTGGAAACTCAGTAACTTTTCCTCTGGACAGGTTTTGATAAATCTCACCATAATCTGTAGAATCCTTATTGCTGTAGGCATCAGTGACCTAGTCAGAACCTAATGGATACGTCAGTGTTTCCCAACCAGTGTGTTTCCAGCAAGACTACAACTCACAGCATGCCCAGACAGCCTTAGATGGGCATGCTGGGAGTTCTAGTTTTGAAACAGCTGGAGGCACATTTATTAGGAAAAACTGGTCTACATGAACAGCTAAAAACACAGTCAGTAACACAAACTCGTGGAAAATATACTAAAGTTCAGATACTGCTCTATTTTCCTCTAATTTGTTGCATTTATGTTTCCACATTGCGTTTTGATTGCCCATTTTACATCCTTATTTGTGCTCTGGTAACAATTTTCTTTTTTTTGTTCTTGGAATGTTTTAGAAAAATACATAAAATAACAAAACGCACATGTGATCTATGCAAAGAAGGAACATTGGGGGAGATTTATCAAAACCTGTCCAGTGGTAAGTTGATCAGCTGCCCATAGCAACCAATCAGATAACTTCTTTCATTTTTCAGAGGCCTTTTCAGAAATTAACCCATTAAGGACCAAGCATTTTTCCACTATCCTTTTTTCCTCCTTACCTTTTAAAAATCATAACCCTTTCAATTTTGCACCTAAAAAACCATATGATGGCTTGTTTTTGTGCCACCAATTCCTCTACTTTGTAATGACATCAGTCATTTTACCCAAAAATCTACAGCGAAACGAAAAAAAAATAATCATTGTACGATAAAAGTTGAACAAAAAACACCATTTTGTAAATTTTGGGGACTTCCGTTTCTACGCAGTACATTTTTCGGTAAAAATGCTATCTTTATTCTGTAGCTCCATACGATTAAATTGATACCCTACTTATATAGGTTTGATTTTGTCGTAATTCTGGGAAAAAAAATCATAACTACATGCACGAAAATGAATACATTTAAATTTGTCCTCTTCTGACTCCTATACATTTTTTTTTTTTCCCCCGCACGGGGCGGTATGAGGGATCATATTTTGCGCTGTGATCTGAAGTTTTTATCGGTACCATATTTGTTTTTATCGGACTTTTTGATCGCTTTTTATTCTTTTTTTATGGTATAAAAAGTGAGCAAAAATACGCTATTTTGGACTTTTGATTTTTTTTTTGCGCATACACCATTGACCCTGCGGTTTAATTAATGATATATTTTTATAGTTCGGACAATCATTTGATTCCTCATGCAGATCAATGTGGTTCCATAAAACCCCATTGATCTGTGTGCTCTGCAATCAATTGATAAAGCCTGGTCCTTCTTTATTATGCTTTGACTCATCCTCGTGCACCTCAAACGACGCAAGTGCCGACACTGTACCTTCAGCAATTAATGGTGCACTGTCAAATTCCATGCCACTTCAATATCGGAGTGACAACAGGCTCCACAGAGAAGGCGGGGACCGTATCTGCCTTCCCGATTCCTGAATACACAGCACTCTATATAAGCACTCGCCAGATGATCATGTGATCCCCAATGTGGGGTATCTGAAGGAGCTGCTGGGTCCTAAAGGATACAGATCAGCTCTGCTGACAATGTCAGAGGGCAGTATTACCCCCGTAACTGGGGCTACGATGTAAGCCCCAGTAACAGGGGAAATCTGCAATAATAAAATTTTATTTTAGTGAGAGGATGGCCCCCAAAAAGGTATTTTATAATCTTCTGGGGGGGAAGAAAATATGCAAAGCAAAGGTGCTAATATAGGTATGTATGTAATTTGAAGATATAGCTAGATCGATATATAAATTGAAAATGTTTTGCAAATGTTAAAGAAATCAGACACCTATTTAATTTTTTTAAATTTTTCTCCCAAATTAAAAATTAACTGGGATAAAAAATTACAAAAAATAAAAGTCTGACTTATTACAGAGAAAAAAATATATATATTATTTGCATAACTTGCATAACTAAATGAAAAGGCACTTCACAGCTTTTAAATCTGCATGTACTAAAAAAAACTGAAAATGTGTAAGAATAAGGAGGGGGTCTGGAAGTGGTTAAAAAAAGAAAAAAATTAATAGACATCTGTATTATACAAGTGTGAATAAGGCTTTAGTATCTTTCTCCTCACATAGACCTCTACCCTGATGTTAACTGTTTAGTGGCAAGGTAAGTATACTAAAAATATATAAAGTATACGCACAAATATATTCTACAGGATGAAAAACATGCTCTCTTTAAAGTACCTTCATTTTGAATTTGGCTCCTGAATGGAGGTGCCATTCCCCCGCGTCTTGCACAACCCATCTTCAGCAGTAGACCCAGTGTGATAGAATCACATTACGCTGGGTCACAAGCTGGAGACTGGTTTTAAACAGCTAGGCCATGTTCACACATCTGGAATCTCCATGCGGAATTCCGCCAGAGATTACAAAGCAGCAGAGTCCAGTTGTTTTCAACAGGATTCTGCTCTGTGCACACAAAAGGAATTTCCGTGCCAGATGTTCCCAAGGTCAGAGGTTTTTTTTTCTAAATAATGTTGCAATTTGTAGACAACACTTAAAACAGTGTTATTTTATGTCATTTTATAATGCATGAAAAGTGCATTTTTAAAAGCCAATGTTTATATTTCTTTATATGTAACAAGTTAGTTTGACTTGCTTTTTTTTTAGTTCAGTGTAAACTTGCAGTTTTTATGGTGTTTTGCCCCTTTTATTCCTTAGCCTGTTTTGACCTTAACCCCTTCCCGACCTATGACATACCTGTACGTCATGGGTGGCAAGGTGTTCCCGACCCATGACATACAGGTACGTCATGAACATTACTGCCGCTACTCGCGGCATCCCGCAGCGCCCGGAAAGATGGTGGCTATCACTGATAACCAGCCATCTTACCTTGCGACCATGGGGGGTTTCATCCCCCCCCCCAGCGATCGCTGCTATCAGCTGGTCAAATCTGACTAGCTGATAGCAGCGCGGTGTGTGAGTCCCGATCACGGGGATCGGGACACACACCGCTCTGCTAAGTGTCCCTGACCCGTCCCCCGGCGTCACTTACCCGTCCATGCGGCGTCCCGAGCGGTCCCGGCGTCCTCCATGCGGTCCCGGCTGCGCTGTGTCCCGGAGGTGAGTTTCCGGCAGCAGTGCGGCATCTTCATTGGCAGCAGTGAGATCGCCGTAAAGCGATCTCACTGCTGCCTCTGAGAGTTTCAAAACTGCAACTCCCAGCATGCCCAGACAGCCTTTGGCTTTCTGGGCATGCTGGGAGTTGTAGTTTTGCAACATCTGGAGGCCCACAGTTTGGAGACCACTGTATAATGGTCTCCAATCTGTGCTCTTCCAGATGTTGCAAATCTACAAATCTCAGCATGCTCAGTCTGTCCAGGCATGCTGGAAGTTGTAGTTCTCTAACATCTGGAAGAGCACAGATTGGAGACCATTATACAGTGGTCTCCAAACTGTGGACCTCCAGATGTTGCAAAACTACAACTCCCAGCATGCCCAGACTGCCCAAGCATGCTGGAAGTTGTAGTTCGGCAACATCTGATCCTTCAGATATTGCCGAACTACAACTTCCAGCATGCCTGGGCAGTCTGGGCATGCTGGGAGTTGTAGTTTTGCAACAACTGGAGGCACACTAGTTGGGAAACATTGTCCGTTTCCTACCATAGTGCCTCCAGCTGTTGCAATTGTTGCAAAACTATAACTCCCAGTATGCACTGACAGACCATGCATGCTGGGAGTTGTAGTTTTGCAACAGCTGGAGGCACACTGGTTTGGAAACACTAAGTTTGGTTGCAAAACACTTGAAAGTTTATTACTTAACTTAGTGTTTCCAAACCAGTGTTCCTCCAGCTGTTGCAAAACTACAACTCCCAGCATGCACGGACAGCCAAAGGGCATGCTCGGAGTTTGCAACAGCTGGATGTTTGCCCCCTCCCCCCAATGTGAACGTACAGGGTACACTCACATGGGCGGAGGTTTACAGTGAGTGCTGCAAGTTTGAGATGGCGCAAATTTTGCGCTGCAGCTCAAACTTCCAGCGGCAAACTTGCTGTGAACCTCTGCATGAATGTCATTACTGAATGTCATTTTGAATACTTTGGGGGGTGCAGTTTTTATAATGGGGTCATTTATGGGATATTTCTAATATGAAGACCCTTAAAATCCACTTCCAACCTGAACTGGGCCCTGAAAAATTACGATTTTGAAAATCTTGAGAAAAATTGGAAAATTGCTGCGGAACTTTGAAGCCCTCTGGTGCCCTCCAAAAGTAAAAACTTGTCAATTTTTTTATGCAAACACAAAGTAGACATATTGTATATGTGAATCAATATGTAATTTATTTGGAATATCCATTTTCCTTTCAAGCAGAGACTTTCAAAGTTAGAAAAATGCTAAATTTTCTAAATTTTCATGACATTTTTAGATTTTTTTACCAAGAAAGGATACAAATATCAGTGAAATTTTACCAATAACATAAAGTAGAATATGTCACGAAAAAACAATCTCTGAATCAGAATGATAAGTAAAAGCATTCCAGAGTTATTAATGTTTAAAGTGACAGTGGTCAGATTTTCAAAAAATGCTCAGGTCATGAAGGTGAAAATGGGCTGGGTCATGAAGGGGTTAAAGCGGTATTCCAGGCCAAAACTTTTTTATATATATATCAACTGGCTCCAGAAAGTTAAACAGATTTGTAAATTATTTCTATTAAAAAATCTTAATCCTTCCAATAGTCTTCCTTCTGAAGTTGAGTTGTTGTTTTCTGTCTAACTGCTCTCTGATGACTCACGTCACGGGAGCTGTGCAGTTCCTATGGGGATATTCTCCCATCATGCACAGCTCCCGGGACGTGACATCATCATTGAGAAGTTAGACAGAAAACTTCAGAAGCTTATAACTATTGGAAGGATTAAGATTTTTTAATAGAAGTAATTTACAAATCTGTTTAACTTTCCGGAGCCAGTTGATTATATATATATATATATATAAAGGTTTTGCCTGGACTACCCCTTTAATGACCAAGGCAAATTTTAAAAATCTTCTTATTTAGTAATAACTTTGGAACGCTTTTACTAATAAAGCGAATCTGAAATAGTTTTTTGTGACATATTGTACTTTGATATATTCAGCATTTTTTGGGAAAAATGAAAAATTTGCATTTTTTCTAGATTTTACATTTTCTGCTTGTACGACAAATAGTCATGCCTCACCAAATTAATAATTAATTCACATCTACAATATGTCTACTCTATGTTCCCATCATTTGATAAACATTCTTTTACTTCATGAGAATGTTAGAAAGTTTATAAGTTTAGCAGTAGAGATGAGCAAAGATACAGTGATTCGATACGTCACAAACTTATCGGCTCAGCAGTTGCTGACTTTAGCCTGCATAAAAGAGTTCAGCTTTCAGGTGCTCCGGTGGGCTGGAGACTCTCTCCTAGGACTGTATCCATCTTTTCCAGGGGACCGGAGCACCTGAAAGCTGAACTAGTTTATGCAGGCTAAAGTCAGCAACTGCTGAGCCGAGAAGTTCATGATGAATTGAATCACTGTAACTTCGCTCATCACTATTCAGCAGCAATTTTCCAGATTTTCAAGAAAATTTCAAAATTTGATTTTTCAGGGGCAAGTTTAGTTCTGAAGAGGAATTGAGGGGCCTGTATGTTGGATAGCCCAATAAATCACCCCATTTTAAAAACCATAAATAGGAAAGAAAAAAACTGTCTGGGAGGCGCTGCTCAAAGTAGATCACAGATTGAAGACACAGGCCTGCAGAGGAAAAATTATATTTTATTTCTGGCAATTGGGACAACGCATTTTGGCACGCTAACAGTGCCTTCCTCAGGTCCAACAATATAGCTATAAAAATAAGTAAATGGACATGCACAATGCAAGCAGTCATTGCATTGTGCATGTCCTTTTGCTTATTTTTATAGCTATATTGTTGGACCTGAGGAAGGCACTGTTAGCGTGCCAAAATGCATTGTCCCAATTGCCAGAAATAAAATATTTTTCCTGTGCTGGCCTGTGTCTTCAATCTGATCTACCTTAAGCAGCAACTCCCAGACAAGTTTTTTCCTTCCTATTTCCTGTGCATATCTAGTGGTTCCCTAAGGGAGTTCCGTACTGGCCTGAGTGCAGCAGCTCACATCTACTCTGACCTTGTCTCACCACATACTACCAGGATATTTTGACATGCAAGAGCCGTATATCAGGGTACTAGAAAGGTTAGTATATCACTTAGGTGTGTTGGAGGGCTCACACCAGGTTGATATACGATACAAAAGGAAGCACCCCGTTTTCAGTTTTTTCTCCCTCACAAAACTGCACCTCTTAAAGTAGTCAGAATGACATTAACCCCTTAAGGAGATAGCAATTTTCAATTTTTTGCACTTTCGTTTTTTCCTCCCTAAAAATCATAAACCCTTTCCACTTTGCACCTAAATATCCATATGATGGCTTAAATTTTGCACCACCAATTCTACTTTGTAATGACATCAATCATTTTACCCCAAAATCTACGGCAAAACAAAAAATATATTATATTATATATATATATATATATATATATATATCATTGTGCGACAAAACTGAAGAAAGAAAGCCATTTTGCAAATTTGGGGGTGGGGGGGGGGGGGGGGGTCAGTTTCTACACAGTGCATTGTTTGGTAAAAATGACACCATATCTTTATTCTGTAGGTCCATATGATTAAAATGATCCCCTACTTATATAGGTTTGATTTTGTCGTACTTCTGGAAAAAATCATAACTACATGCACGAAAATTAATACGATTAAAATTGTCATCTTCTGACCTCTATAACTATTTTTCCACGTACGGGGCGGTACAAGGGCTAATTTTTTGTGCCGTATTCTGAAGTTTTTATCGGTACCATTTTTGTTTTGATCAGACTTTTTGATCGCTTTTTATTCATTTCTTTTATAGTATAAAAAGTGAGCAAAAACACGATATTTTGGACTTTAAGCGCGTATGCCATTGACCATGCGGTTTAATTACCGTATTTATCGGGGTATACCACGCACCGGCCTATAACACGCACCCTCATTTTACCAAGGATATTTGGGTAAAAAAAAGTTTTTTACCCAAATATCCATGATAAAATGAGGGTGCGTGTGTGCGCGTGTATACCCCGATATACCCCCAGGAAAGGCAGGGGGAGAGAGGCCGTCGCTGCCCGCTTCTCTCTCCCTGCCTTTCCTGGGGTCTAGAGCGCTGCTGTCGGCCCTTTTCACCCCCTGGTTATTGGCGCCGCTGCCCGTTCTGTCCCCCTAACTATCATTGCCGGCGCCGATAGCCAGGGGGAGAGAAGCGGCGCCGACAGCCAGGGGGAGAGAAGGGGCAGCGGCACCCATTGCCGGCGCCGCTGCCCCGTTGCCTCCCCCCATCCCCGGTGGCATAATTACCTGAGTCGGGTCCGCGCTGCTCCAGGCCTCCGTCGTGCGTCCCCAGCGTCGTTGCTATGCACGGCGCGGCGCTCTGACGTCATGCGCCGCGCCGTTCAGTGCATAGCAACGACGCAGGGGACGCACGACGGAGGCCTGGAGCAGCGCGGACCCGACTCAGGTAATTATGCCACCGGGGATGGGGGGAGGCAACGGGGCAGCCGTGCCGGCAATGGGTGCCGCTGCCCCTTCTCTCCCCCTGGCTGTCGGCGCCGCTTCTCTCCCCCTGGCTATCGGCGCCGGCACCGATAGTTAGGGGGACAGAACGGGCAGCGGCGCCGATCACCAGGGGGTGAAAAGGGCCGACAGCAGCGCTCTAGACCCCAGGAAAGGCAGGGGGAGAGAAGCGGGCAGCGACGGCCTCTCTCCCTCTGCCTTTCCTGGGGGTGTATCGGCGTATAACACGCACACAGACTTTAGGCTAAAAATTTTAGCCTAAAAAGTGCGTGTTATACGCCGATAAATACGGTAACAATATATTTTTGTATAGTTTGGACATTTATGCATGCAGCAATACCACATATGTTTATTTGTTTTTACATGGGAAAAGGGGGTGATTCAAACTTTTATTAGGGAAGGGGTTAAATCATCTTTATTAACTTTTTTTTTTTGCACTGTTATAACCCCCATAGGGGACTATAACATGCATTACACTGATCTATTACACTGTTCAATGCTATGACATTGCATAGCATTGATCAGTGTGATCGTCGCTTGACTGCTCCTGTCTGGAGTAGCCATTCAGTGATCGGATGCTGGGGAGGCAGGTAAGGCACCTTCCTCGTGCGTCCTGGCTGATCGAGACCCCGCGCTTTCTTTGCGGTGGTCCTGATCAGCCCAACTGAGCTGCCGGGAAGCTTTCACTTTAGATGCGGCAATCAATTTTGATCGCCACATCTAAAGAGTTAATGCCGGACATGTGCCTGAATGGCGATGTCCGGCATTAGCCATGGGTCCTGGCTACTGATTTTGGGTCCTCTTTAGTTTAGGATATTTTGCTGGCATCATGTAAAGTTGCAGAGGTGTTGGGGTACAAAAATATTATTGTTAGACAAGTTGACGCTTGTGGTATAAATAAAATCTATTCTGCAGTTTGTAATAATTTTTTAGGTCGTTCGTCATGCTGTATAAATGACATGTTAACTTTACTCTGCAGGTTGATATGATTATGGCAATATCAAAGTTATATTTTCGTACATTTATACCATAAAAACTTTTTTTTTAAAGAAAAAAAAAAAATCATGTTTGTAAGTTGCCGTATTCTGTGTGCCATAACTATTTTTTCACCGACAATTGTGTTAGGACTCTTATTGCGGGATATGTTAATGTTTTATTTTTTTTATTTTATTTTTTTTCGGGGAGGGGGGGGGGCTATTTGTGGGTGTATAATATATTATGATATATTTACTTACTTTTTCACTTTTTATTTTTTTTTTTTACACTAATTTTTTCTTTTCCTATAATTTACATAATTCAGCGGCGTACACATCTGTACTCCACTAAATTATGCCAGCTCCGTTCCGGAGTGCTGCAGCCGGATTCCTCAGATGGGGCCCCCCCTCCTTTGATTGCTTCACTGTGTGAAGCAAAGGAGGATAGGGGGAAGGAGGAGACACCTCCAAATATCAATCCTATTGGTTTGTCAGTACTGACTGACCAATAAGAGCAATTGCCGGCCGGGGACCCTGCGATTGGTCCCTGGTCGGCTTCGGGGATGCTCGGCTGTGCAGGGATGCTCGGTTCAGCAGCACAGCCGAGCTCAATAAACTGTCACAGTTAAATATCATCAGGTACAGGTGGGTGTTGCAGGAAGTCATCCCTAATCACCACGTACATGTACCTGAAAATGCGAGAACTGGTTAAAAGGAGTACTGCAGCTCAGGACAATTTATCCACTAACCAAAGGATAGGGGATAAGTATCGGATCCGGGGGGTGCCACCTAATTTCCCCTCCCCCTCATGGTCCCCTCCACGGCACCTAGCTCTCCTCGGGCACGGAGCAATCTCGGCTCTGTGCAAGGAGACTGTGGACCCCCAGCAAGAAGCAGTGGTATATATCCATGTACCTCTATGGAAGAGCCGGAGATACACAAACTCTTTATCTTCGGCTCTCCTATGGAGATGCAAGGAGGGGGCGTGTCGGTCTCTACTTCATGCAGGGCTGGACACCGCTCCGTTCATGGGGAAAGCCAATGAAAGCACCGTGCAGGAGAACAGACCCCCTGCAATCAGACACTTATCACCTATCCTTTGGATAGGGGATAAAGCTTCCTGCACCATAGTACTCATTTATATCCCATCAGGACAAAAAAAAATTATGAAAAGGGACATCTGCCACACTAAAAAATGCAGTACAATCTGGAGGCAGTATGCTATAGGGCAAGTGGAGTGGAGCAGATTAATGCATATCTTTATAGCAAAAGATTCAATATAAAACATTGTTGATTCATATAGAACAGTAAATTGGATTGTCCTATTCTGTGATTGACAGCTATCTGTGTAAATGAGTGCATATAGAGAGCGGACTATCACTCAGTAGGACCACCCACTATTGATTGACAGCAAGGGCACACCCTATGTTCCCTCTTCAGACTGAAGTATTGCACATGCCCAAAAGCAGCGATATCCCTGGGCATGAAGATGCTTCTGGGCTCAGGAGAATTCAGTGAGCAGAGGAAGCAGAGTAGTGAGGTCAGGCCATGCCCGCACTGTCAATCATGCTTGAATAGGCATCATTAGAGCCCGCAACACTGTGACTATCTCAAGCACGAGACTGTTTTAAAACTACTTTTCAACATTATAGAGGAGGGGCTTGAGGACATCAGGACCTGGTAAGAAACCTTATTTTACCAGTTATAAAGGGTAGAATCAAGTGCATGGTTCCCTTTAAACACCACATTTATCTATAAAAACAAAAATCACCAGTGAATTATATTTTTGGATTCTTAAAGGATAATTCTAGGAAAAGTTGATTGATGCTCCGGGATAGGCAATCAATAGCTGATTGGCAGGGTGCAAAGAACTGGCAGCTACGACAATTTGCTGTGCCGGAGCCACAGACACCAAATGTAAACACTGTGTGCAGAGCCGAAGATCTGTATGTTGTGTAGGGGACGTGTTGGGTAGGGATCGACCGATTATCGGTATGGCCGATATTATCGGCCGATAATGACGATTTTGGGCAGTATCGGTATCGGCAATTACCTTGCCGATAAGCCGATAATGCCCCGCACCGCCTCCACCGCACCGCGACCGCCTAACCACCCCCCCCCTCCCACCGCACCGCGTCGCACCCCCCACCGCACCGCCCCGGCCCCATTGCCTCCCCCATCCCCGGTTTTATAATTACCTGTTCCCGGGGCCCACGCTACTTCTTGCTCCTGCTGCGTCCAGCGTTACGCTGTGCGCAGTGACGTGACGTGTGCGACGTGACGTCACCGTCAGTGTGCACAGTGAAAGTTCAGGAGGACACCACCGGAGCCAGATGTAGAGTGGACCCCGGGAACAGGTAATTATAAAACCGGGGATGGGGGAGGCAATGGGGCCGGGGCGATGCGGCAGGTTGGGGGGGGGCGGTCGCGGTGCGGTGGGTCGGGGGGGTGAGCGGTGGCAGGCCTATGGCACCGCAAAAGCCACTGCAGTGCATTGATTTAAAGCGCCCGCTTAAAATCAATGATCTGCAGCGGTGTCGCGGGGGGATAAATAGCCGATAACTTATACCGGAAGTTATCGGCTATCGGCATTAACCTCCACCGATTATCGGTATCGGCCCTAAAAAAAACGATATCGGTCGATCCCTAGTGTTGGGTTGCTGCAGCTCAACAAACAGTACACAAGGTATGGAAACAAGACTTCTGGCACTGCCATTCACCCAAACAGCTAATCAGCAGGGGTGCCAGGTACAATTTACCAATTTTGCTTCTAGCCATTTTCTGCTGTTCTCTGGGAAAATTCAAACAATAGAAATCCAGTTTGTTCTTAGATACTATTCACATGTACTATAGCAAGTTCTATTTACCTTTAGCAGAGAGTCTTGCTGGAGAATATTTAATTCGATGCAGATGAGCAGCTTCTGTGTAGCGGCAGATAAAAACAATTACCATCGATCCTTACTGAATGTTAGAATAAGCTTTATATTCTTCAACTATTTCTTCAACTACGTATTGGTCAGGCCACAATATGGCTGCATCCAATGGATACATTTACTCTAAGCCCCTTCAAGTATGTTTCCGGTTTAATGTATCGATGGACAAAACTTTCTACAGCAAGTCAAGACATACTCACTTGGGTTATTGTTGATAATGTTTTTTGCCTGTCTGGCAGCAGGTTTAGGGAGCTTGGTCTCAGATAGTGCTAGACTCGCTGCAGCATGTTGCGCCTTCTTTATGCTAGTGCTCTCGGCATCCCATGATTGATCGCCTAGTGTGAGCTGAACAGTAAATAACTTGGAAAAGAGAAAAGAAAAAAACATGTAACACATGACAAACAGATTTATCATAGAACAAAATGCCCTAAATAGCAACAAAGCTTTCATTTCTCAATTTGATCTGGTAAAATAAACGAGCTGATTGGTGGCTATGGACAGACATTTTTGTGTTAGGCTTAAAAGGACATCTGCAGCGAACAAAACTTATCCCTTATCCAGTGGATAGGGGATAAGTTGTCTATTGCTGCAGTACTAATTTAATCAATTAGGAGAAACATTACCCCTTCGGTCCAATGAAGATTAGCCTCTCACTGACCAGCCAGCACCCTGCTCTGTAAAGCTGGGCTCATTTTTGCCCCGTATGTGGTTTTCCACCGGACCTAAAACCGTGGTCCACCAGAATTTGATACTCTACAGTAAGGAGATGGAGGCAGCGGTATCAACACAAAACCATAAGTTGTAATCTCCAAACCACAGCAGACCGATTGTTTACACATGACAGATAGATAGAGTCTACACACCACTGTTAAAATGGCAAGTTTTTGTGAAGTTAATAACTCATGTCAGAACTTTTTCCACCTTTATTGTGACCTATAACATGAACAATTCAATTGCTAAACCAATAAATCTTTGAGGGGGAAAGAAAAAAACAACACACTATAACCTGGTTGCATAAGTGTCCATACCTTTAAACCAATCCTTTGTTAACACGGCTGTGTAGATTATTTTTATCTCCACTATATACGTCAATATGATCAGTCCAAGCTGCAGATCATTGTATTAAGCGTCTGTATGGAGATAACTTTGGCAACTTCCATGTCTTTCCCATGTGTAATTCCCAGTAGTATTCAGTTACTAATTGTGTTATTCAGTTATGAAGTAATTAATGGTAATGTTCAGTTATGGTATGGCATGTTATCTGGTCATAGTATGGCAGTAATATTTACTGCATTTGTTGGAGGTAGGGTGGTTGACTAAGTGGTGGTTTAGAGATTTATTTCCCAGTACAGCACAATGTACTGTATTTCCCAGTACAGCACAATACTACACACAATCAAACAAGAGTCACTGAACGGCATTTAAATTTATCAGTTATACCAATAATTATTTTATGGTATCACAATTGATATATTAAGGCTAAATAAGGCTGGGTTCACATCACGTTTTCAGCCATACGTGGTCGACCATGGTTTTAGGTCCGGTGGGAAAACCACAAGCGGGGCAAAAACGAGACGACCGGAGTCAGCGTTTCACCTTGGTCGGCTCATTGAAATGAATTACATATGGGCAGCATACGGGAGCGCCCGGTTTTAGCTCCGCTCCGCCCCCCCCCAGCCGTATGTGGTCCCGTATGGCTGAAAACGTGATGTGAACCCAGCCTAATTATTTACAATTCTTTAAAAAGGAAAGAATTGGGGCGTATTTAGGGTTAGGAATGCCCTCGGAATACCATTTTTAGGCAAAGTTTACATTGACGTGGTCTTCGGTCCCATTCAGGGTTCATTCAGCTTTTATTTTCTTGAGCAGAACGTACCCTGAAACTGGTCGTAACAGAATGGACACTGCAGGGTCCCAATCAACCCCATTCACTTGTAGTTCCAGTAGTTTAGGGAAGAAAAACAATAGTGTATGCGCTAAACTCCTGTCGTTCTGGTGGAATTCAAGATTGAACTCCACATAGCAGAGTCTGATGGCAATGTGAACAAGGACTTACTCTGTGGCTGCTGCTGCAAATTAAACCTTCAAACACATTGTGGCCAATTGCCACATATTTTTGTCAGTAAAACTAAAGTGCTACTGGCAAAATCATGCCATGGGTCTTAACCGGTGTGCATGGTTTCATCTGCATGTGGTAGCTGCACCATGAGAAATATTCTTAGGGTACGTTCACACGAACTGGTTACCCACAAGTTTCTTGCTGCAGATTTACCACAGTTAAACTTCTGCAGCGAAAAACCTGCAGCAAATTACATTGACCTCAGTGCGGATTTTCTGTTACAGAAATTCAGACACAGGAAACCCACAGGTGACCCTTTATAAATTCTGCAGGCAAGTAGATGGAAACTACAGTCTTCTGTAAAGCAGGACAGACATTAATTTACTCCATTGAGATAAATTACAAAGTTGTACACATGCAAACGCTACTGATTTACATGGTAGGTACACTTGAGCTTAGTTCATAGGCATTGAAGCAAATGCAGTCACTCTACCTTGCAATGCGCTGGTCCTCTTTCATCTAGAAGTTTATATTGTGGCTGAATCCTATTAAAGCGGGCTAACTCATTCACCAAACACATTGGCGTTTTCTCTTTGGGGTTTGTCATGTTTTCATGGAGAGGCACTGGACAGAGACAAATACATCTGTTATAAGAAGATTATCCAAAGACATTTATTTTATTACTGACACACAGTTTTCTTAGAACCACTATGGCAGGTGCTGAAGTAAATTAGTAAATATATTTATTTGCTTGTTAAATCAGCATCATTTCCCCATCGAATGTAAACAACCCATGAATGTAGAAGTTGTCATGCAAAAGACATGGAGGTTTTCGAAATCTCTATTCATTGCACATGAGCACCCACTTGTTAATAGTTCTAGGACTGACTCATCCTCAAAGAAGAATGGTCTCATATGCTAGAGTTTCGCTTCTTAACCCAGTACTTGTCTGCTCTGTTCATTCTTTGGTTGGATGTACTTTCTGCCAGGGAAAATCCGCAGTGTGCACAGAGCAGCAGAATCCCATTGAAAAAAGCAAGCGGATTTCCGCATCGGAATTCTGCCGGCGGAATGTTCAAAGTGTAGATGGGGCCTTAAAAAAAAATTTTTTGCACTACACTATTCCTTTATCTCATTGTGCCCGGGCCTCAAAAAGTGAAAACAAACTTTAACTCACCTTTTGCCGCTAAAGATCTTTGGTCCGCCAATCCCAGTCTTCTTCCTGCTTCCATGTGTACGGATCGTCACACTATTCAGAGTATCGCCGGCCGCAGCGATGTCCCCCCTTGGCCGGTGATAGGCTAAGTGCAGTGTCATGTAAGGAGCCCGGGCAGCAGGAAGAAGGTGGGGCCCGGGCTCCTTTCATGACACTGCACTCAGCATATCACCGGCTGAGGTGGGACATTGCTGCGGCCGGCGATATGCTGATCACAGTGGGACCGGAGAGCTGTAGTGGCGCAAGGGGAGAGCAGTGGAAGGTGAGTCAAAGTTTGTGTTTTTACTTTTTTCAGGCCGGGCACAAATGGGATAAAAAAAAAAATTGTGCTACAATACTCCTTTAGGGTCTGTTCACACGTACAGTATTCTGCACAGATTTGATGCGCAGTATTTCAAGCTGTGTTCAGTCATTTAGTTTACATTGAAATCTGCAGCAGAAAATCCTGGGCATCAAATCTACGCAGAATACTGTACGTGTGAACAGACCATTAAAAGGAGAAAACTTATCCCCTACCGGCTCTACCAGGAAATGCAGAATCATTACACACATATATATATATATATATATATATATATATATACATATACATATATATATATATATATATACATATATATATATATATATATATATATATATATATATATATATATATATATAATGCGGTGGCAGGGCTCGTGATGCTGTGTTGCCATGGAGAGCCGGGGCCCTGTACAAGAGATCGCAGGGGGTCCAACCATTGGGGGGGATCTAAAACGTATCCCCTTTCCTGCAGATAGGGGATATGTTTTTCAGCATAAGACTTCTCCTTTAAATGGGCAGGGTCATTAACTTTTTTTTTTATATGTTGTAGTACTGATGTACTACAACATATTTCTAATATACTTTATTTTTTTTAAATTAAAAACCTTTATTTTTATTTTGAAAGCCGGCCACTAGGGGTCTCCCTCCTAGTGACCAGCTGCAGCCTGGCATGACATCAAGCCTGAATTCGGACCGATGCCGGCCGGGCAATCGGTCCGAATTCATTCGGCCTGCACTTGCTCCCTGCCTGTCAATCAGACAGGCGGGAGCGAGCGCATTGGCTCCCTGGCCTCAGATGACAGCCACTACTCCAGCACCATGACGCTGCTGCTGCTGCCCCTGCACGCCGACCTTACACTCCCCGGCCTCACACACCGGCCCCGCCTCCCGCTGCTGCCTCAGGACGCAGTTCGGTATGTGTGTTTCGGGGGGTGGGGGGACTTTAGCGCTGCGGCCATAAAATGTATTGCTTTGCGGGGGGGGGGGGGGCCTTGTAGGGGTAGCGCCGCGGCCATAACAAAGTTACTGTTTTCACCACAGGGTGCCTCCAGTTGTTTCACCACTACAACTCCCGGCATGCCCTGACAGCCAATATATGTCAGGGCATGCTGGGAGTTGTAGTGGTGAAACAGCTGGAGGCACCCTGTATAGGTGAACTAAGGGCGGAAGTCCCCCCCAGCAGGCATCTGTGACGTCGCGCCTGCTGGGGAAGTCTGCCTGGTAGTGAGCACACTACCAGGCAGACAAAAAGCCATTTATAATATGTAAAAATAAAATAAAAAATTAAAGGCAGGGAGGGGGTTAGGGATAGATGGGCAATAGGCAAGGACAGGAAAAAAAATTTCAATAAATAAAAAAAAAATTAAGATGGTGGGAGCTACTTTTTAAGTTTTGATTTTTTAACTCTATCGTTCTGTGAAGTGATTTGAAGCTCTGCATTATACACCACCTAGGAGACCTGGAAAGGAGGAGTAAATGACATTCAATGCCCAGAAAACAGTAAGCAGTGAATAAGTGTTGCATGTACCTTCCAAGAATTTGGCTTGCCCTTCATCGGTGGCCACTCCTGGCGAGCTTACAGAGGATGATGAATCCACAAGACTTTCGGTGGGGCTATCTGTGGTCGTTTCTGTAGCAGATCCATTCAGGGAGCTTTGAACACTCAGCTGACCGGAACTTGTGGTAGGAGCAGGGAGCACAGAAGAAAAAGAAGAGTCACACATGGATGCAGATGATGGTGCCTTGATGTGTGCCATTCTCTTGCTCTGTGAAATGTACAAAACAAGTTGTTAAATACAGTACAAGAACACGGAGCCTTCATTCCCTGGTATCCCCCCAACGGCTTATAATACAGCAGTGTTAGTAGATATCACACACATACAGTGCTACACATATAGTACCCATAGCTTATACCTGTGTTTTCCAACCAAGGTGCCTCCAGCTATTGCAAAACTATAACTCCCAGCATGCCCGGACAGCCGAAGGCTGTCCGGGCATGCTGGGAGTTGTAGTTTTGCAGCAGCTGGAGGCACCCTGGTTGGGAAACACCGACTTCTACAATGTTGATTAATCTGCCCAAAACCCTTAACTCTAATGGGGGAATTTATCATAAGCGATGATTTTTGCGCAATGCGAAACCTGTTGCACAAGTCTGTGGTTTCCCTAGTTGTTGCGCACGTTACTTTATAAAATTTGCACAAATGACAGCAAAAAATAAAAATAAATTGGTGAAAAGTTTTGAGACATTCCTACTAGGGATCGACCGATTATCGGTATGGCCGATATTATCGGCCGATAATCACGATAATTGCCGATAAGCCGATAATGCCCCGCCCCCCGCACAGCGACCGCCCCCCCCCCCCCCGACCCACCTCACCGCGATAGTCCCCCCCCCCCCGACCCACCACACCGCGTCGCACCCCCCACCGTAATGCTGGGCGGTATACCGGTATGAACCGGATACCGGGTTTTTTTTCTCCCACGGTATGGATTTTTGCCCATACCGCTCAGGCCCCTCCCCCACACTCCGAGTCAATAAAAAAAATTAAACTTACCCGTAATGGGGGTGGTCCGGGCCATCCATCCTTCGTGTAGTGTCCGGCGGCATTCCGGGTGGAGGGTGAACCGGTCTGGGCTGTCCTTCTCCGGGGGCCTCTTCTCCACTCCGGGCAGGCTCCGGCCTAGTACGCTGCATAGACGCCACTACGCCTGTGCGCACGGGCGTCACTGCGCAGCGGCGTCTATGCTGCGTTACTAGGCCTGAGCCTGCCCGGAGTGGAGAAGAGGACCCCGGAGAAGAAGTACAGCCCGGACCGGTTCACCCTCCACCCGGAATGCCGCCGGACACTACAGGAAGGATGGATGGCCCGGACAACCCTGACAGGTAGGGGGAGAGAATCGGGTGGTGGTGGCGGCGGCGGCCTATGGCACCGCAAAAGCCACTGCAGTACATTGATTTAAAGCGCCCGCTTTAAATCAATGATCTGCAGCGGTGTCGCGGGGGGATAAATAGCCAATAACTTATACCGGAATAGACTATGGGTGAACTACAATGCTCAGAAGAGAAGGAGTCATATTTGGCTTTTTGAGAGCATATTTTGCTCGGGGGCATGTCGCTTTTAGGAAGCCCCTATGGTGCCAGGACAGCAAAAAAAAAAAAAAAACACATGGCATACCATTTTGGAAACTAGACCCCTTGTGGAACGTAACAAGAAATAAAGTGAGCCTTAATACCCCACAGGGGTTTCACGACTTTTGCATACGTAAAAAATAAAAAAATCACTAAAAAGGTGTTTCCCCCCAAATTTCACATTTTTGCAAGGGTTAATAGCAGAAAATTCCACCCAAAATGTGTAACCCCATCTCTTCTGAGTATGGAGGTACCCCATAAGTTGACCTGAAGTGCACTACGGGCGAACTACAATGCTCAGAAGAGAAGGAGTCATATTTGGCTTTTTGAGAGCAAATTTTGCTCGGGGGGCATGTCGCATTTAGGAAGCCCATATGGTGCCAGGACAGCAAAATAACCCCCACATGGCATACCATTTTGGAAACTAGACCCCTTGAGGAACGTAAGAAGGCGTAAAGTGAGCATTTACCCCCCACTGGTGTCTGTCATATCTTTGGAACAGTGGGCTGTACAACATTTTTAATTTGCACAGCCCACTGTTCCAAAGATCTGTCAGACACCTGTGGGGTGTAAATTCTCACTGCACCCCTCATTACATTCCGTGAGGGGTGTAGTTTCCGAAATGGGGTCACATGTGGGCTTTTGTTTTTTTTGCGTTTGTCAAAACCGCTGTAACAATCAGCCACCCCTGTGCAAATCACCTCAAATGTACATGGCGCACTCTCCCTTCTGGGCCTTGTTGTGCGCCCCCAGAGCAGTTTGCGCCCACATATGGGGTATCTCCGTAGTCGGGAGAAATTGGGGGGCTTTTTTCCCCTTTACCTCTTGTCAAAATGAAAAGTATAGGGCAACACCAGCATGTTAGTGTAAAAAGTTTATTTTTTTACACTAACATGCTGGTGTAGACCCCAACTTCACCTTTTCATAAGGGGTGAAAGGAGAAAAAGCCCCCAAAATTTGTTAGGCAATTTCTCCCGAGTACGGTGATACCCCATATGTGTCCCAAAACTGTTGCCCTGAAATACGACAGGGCTCCAAAGTGAGAGCGCCATGTGCATTTGCGGCCTGAATTAGGGATTTGCATAGGGGTGGACATAGGGGTATTCTACGCCAGTGATTCCCAAACAGTGTGCCTCCAGCTGTTGCAAAACTCCCAGCATGCCTGGACAGTCAACGGCTGTCCGGCAATACTGGGAGTTGTTGTTTTGCAACAGCTGGAGGCTCCATTTTGGAAAGAGTGGCGTACCAGGCGTTTTTCATTTTTATTGGGGAGGGGAGGGGGGCTGTGTAGGGGTATGTGTATATATAGTGTTTTTTACTTTTTATTTTATTTTGTCTAAGTGTAGTGTAGTGTAGTGTTTTTAGGGTACAGTCACATGGGCGGGGGATTACAGCGAGTTTGAGCTGCCGCGCAAAATTTGCTGTATTGCAAACTTGCAGCCCGATACTCACTGTAAGCCCCCTGCCCATGTGAATGTACCCTGTACATTCACAGGGGGGGACCTCCAGCTGTTGCAAAACTACTACTCCCAGGATGCCTGAGAATGTTTGGGAGTTGTGGTTTTGCAACAGCTGGAGGCACACGGGTTGGGAAACACTGAGTTAGGAAACAATGTTTCCCAACCAGTGTGCCTCCAGCTGTTGCAAAACCACAACTCCCAAACATTCTCAGGCATGCTGGGAGTAGTAGTTCGGCAACATCTTTAGAGCCAGATGTTGCCGAACTACAACTCCCAGCATGCTTGGAGTTGTAGTTTTGCAACATCTGGAGGACTACAGTTTGCAGACCACTAATACAGTGGTTCCCAATCTGTGCCCTTCCAGATGTTGCAAAACTACAACTCCCAGTATGCCGGGAGTTGTAGTTCTGCAACATCTGAAGGGCCAGATGTTACAGAACTACAACTCCCAGCATTCCTGGACAGTAAGGGCATGCTGAGGATGTGTAGTTTTGCAACATCTGGAAGGGCACAGTGGTCTCCAAACTGTGGACCTCCAGATGTTGCAAAACTGCAACTCCCAGCATGCCCAGACGCCAAGGGCTGTCTGGGCATGCTGGGAGTTGTAGTTTACAGGGTCCTATTACAGCAATGCATGTCGCTTTACGGCGACGTGCATTGCTGTAGAGGGCCCGACCGCGGCTGAAGATCTACTCACCTGTCGCCGCCATCTTCATCGTCTGGATCCGGGTCTTCAGGGACGAGGTAAGTACCGGGGCCGGTCCGCAGCACTCCCCCCGTCCCCCGACGCGTCCTCCGGTCTTCCTCCCGTCCTCTCCGGACTTTCAGGGGCCGGGCAGGACGGGAGGAAGTAACCGCCCCCCCCCCCCTGCGATTGGTCGGTTAACTAACAGACAGATCGCAGGGTATAGAAGGAGGTGGCCGGCTTGCCACCTCGCTCCTATACGTTAGCATGGTCCTGGCTGTCTGTGACAGCCGGGATCATGCGAAATTACCGGGCGGTCGGGTCCCAGAGACCCGATCAGCCCGGTATCGCCGCAGATCGCAAGCGGACTACAAGTGTCACAATAGAATCCTACACCAGATAAATGGTGTGGATGTGTAACAATAAGATTAATACAATACAGGAATGTGGGTACACTACTGTGGTAGATGTATACAATGACATTGGCTATCCCTCAACACTGATGTTAAAATTGAGACATTTGCCAGTATATCCTTATATGAAGGACACACCAGAGCCCGCACATCTACCACAGTAGTGCACCTAAATTCGTGTATTGTATTGTTCTGATTGTTACACATCCACACCGTCTATCTGGTGTAGGATTCTATTGTGGCACTTGTAGTCCGCTGCAGGCATCCTCCATTGTATGCATTTTTATGCTGGGGATCGCCCATAGCAATGGACCACAAGGGCAGGATCTGCTCCCCCAGTATAAATGCACAACTGCATTTGGGGTTGAGCACCTCCAGCCATTTGAGACCACGTTTTTTGTTGTTTAAATTTTATACTTTGTGGTGTGTAAACTCCATATGTAATGCGCCTTGAATATCTTCCAGGCAGTATTAGGGTAGCACCTGTGAGTCCATGCACCTATATTAGCCAACTTAGGTGGGGCTTGTAGCCTGTCTCTCCCTCCTCACATTGTATGTGTGCTTGTAGCCACGCTGGAGGGTACCCGGGAGGACGCTGTGAGTCGACTAAATGCTGCCGTAATTGCCCACTGGCCCCTGTTTTGCTTATCACGCACAGGTAGGTTTAGCGTTAGGTCCCGCGCCATTTGAGAAACCTTGGCGTAGGTGTGCGGGCTCTGGTGTGTCCTTCATATAAGGATACACTGGCGAATGTTTCAATTTTAACATCAGTGTTGAGGGATAGCCAATGTCATTGTATACATCAACCACAGTAGTGCACCCACATTCCTGTATTGTATACACTTGACAGATAGATCGCAAAATTGCAATCTGAACTATTTTTTTTATTTTTTTATTAAATCACTGCAAGACCAAATAAAAAATCATAACAAATGTGAATGAGATAAGAGCAAATCTTATCCACAAGGAAAGAGACTACGATTGCAGATTATCTATCCAATCCTACATGGGTAAGTGCATTCACACCACGTTTTTGCAATACAGTTCCCGTATCAATTCCTTAAAACCTGTGTACAAATTTTTATCCATATACGGTTGAAAACCATATACGGTTTGAAAAATGATGTCAGGTTGCATCCGTTTTTTTAAGAAAAAACGTATACGTTTTTTTACTTTTCATTCCATTATGAATAAAGTTTCACTAGTTTGATTTTACATTCCAAGAAAAAAATCTGTGCAAAGTCAAAAACTGTATGGTGAAATCTGGATGGAACCGTACGCACATACGGTTCCCATTGACTCCCATGTTAAAAAAATTAAAAATAAATACGTATACGTTTCAATACGGTTTTTCACCCGGAGCAAAAACCGTGGTAGGCTACAGTTTTGGGTACAGGGAAAAAAACTGAAAACCGTACAGGATGCAAAACGGACCCAACCTGATACATCTTTTGGAATACGTTTTTCAATGGAGAGTCAATTCATATGGTTTTCAATACGGTTCCATAAGGTTTTCAAATTGAAAACGTATACGGGAACTGTATTGCAAAAACGTGGTGTGAACCCAGCCTAACATGGGTTTTGCTGCAGATTGGCTGGTGTATTAGCGGTAGTTTGTTTTACCAACAGTGTACCTGCCATTATAATACAAAAATTGCTCTCAATAACCTTCTAATACAGTGTTTCCCGACCAGTGTGCCTCCAGCTGTTGCAAAACTATAACTTCTAGCATGCCCGGACAGGCTGTCCAGGCATGCTGGGAGTTGTAGTTTTGCAACAGCTGGAGGCACATTGATTAGGAAACACCGCTCTAATACATTTGCAGGAAGTCAAGCTATACTAGACACTCTTCTAGATAACGTCAATATGCCGTGTCCAAAAAATTGTGCATTTGTACATAAACTTGTGAAGACCTTTGATCTGACCTGATGTTGCAGCTTTTGTCATGAACTATCGCACTGCTCTGTACGGGGATACGTACCCACCTTTTCCATCACACGCACAGTGACATCCCACAACAATGTACCATAATATATTTATTCTCTATTCCCAATGAAAATGCAAAACATTAGAAGTATATTTCATGTGATTTTCCTTTTTTTTGGAAACTTTAAAGGGGTACTCCACCGGAAAACATTTTTTTAAATCAACTGATGCCAGAAAGTTAAACATATTTGTAAATTATTTCTATTAAAAAATCTTAATCCTTCCAGTACTTATCAGCTGCTGTATGATCCACAGGAAGTTAACTGTCTAGAGCAGGAGAGGTTTGCTATGGGGATTTGCTTCTACTCCAAACAGTTGCTAAAATGGACAGAGGTGTCAGCAGAGAGCACTGTGGTCAGACGGAAAGGAAATTAAAAAAAGAAAAGAACTTCCTGTGGAGTATATAACAGCTGACAAGTACTGGAAGGATTAAGGTTTCTAAATAGAAGTAATTTACAATTTTTTTAACCTTTCTGGCACCAGTTGATTTAGTAAAAAGGTTTCCCAGTGGAGTACCCCTTTAAGCTTCCATAGATATTTCTGGTGGAATTGTCCAATACACACATATAACAAGAAAACTAGAAGTGAATGGAGGGGGCGTGAAAGCTGTGGTCACCCGTCATCCGGCACGGAGCGGCGTTTGTTCTGTACACTGCCGCGCAGGAGAACACGAGGCGTCCCAACGGGCCAGACCGCCGCGATCAGACATCAGATCCCCTATCCTTTGCATAGGGAATAAGATGTTTAGGGTTGGAGTACCGCTTTAATTTAAAAAATCTGCAGGAAATCTGCCAGTGTGAACATACCCTTAGGGCTCATTCACACGGGCGGATTTGATAACGAACTTGCAGCAGTGTTTCCCGCTGCAAGTTTGAATGGTGGCAAAAATCTGCCGCTGACAGCCTGTCGGAGAGCCCGTCCCTATTTAAACTGGCGGCGGGAAACATGTTCCGAGTTTCCCATAAAGTCCGCCCATATAACCATATCCTAACACTATAAAAGCTAACAAGAATACTAGATAAAAACAAAAAGGGTGGAGGGGCAATTAGCAAGGTTTATATACCAACATTCTGGTGGAACAAAATGGCTGCAAATGTTGGCACTTGGCTCTTTAACATAAAAAATGACTACTGTTTCATTGCTCACACAAAGGCAGAAACCCGGAAAGCTCAGAAATGCACCATATCAGACAGAAATGCATTTCTGAGCAAAATCCGCAGAAAGAATAGACGTGTCATTTTTTACTGCAGTTGCCAGAATCTGTTTCTCTGAAGCAGAAACCTCTGCCTCGGAAACTCCAACGTGCGCACAGCGCAGCAGAATCCCATTGAAATCATTGCGACTCTACTGCAGCAGAATATCCGCACAAAAAATTCCAGATGGACATTCCGCCATTCCAGTGTCAACCAGTGCTTGTTAAAGAGAAGTAGTTATTACTTTCATGGTGCCTGAACCACGACTCATATAAACAGATGTCTCTGATGGTTTCTACTGATTCCCAAACAGGGAGATCAATCAAGGCTTATGGGACAGAAAAAAAGTCACTCGGGATTTTCCTGATAACTGATGGTTCGGGCAGCATGATGTGATGACAGGTTCCCTTTAAACGGATCATTCATTTACACAGCAATTAGGCTAAGTTTACACTATGGGATAACAGATATCCCTGGCAGATATATTGTGCGGCTCCTAACGAAATCTTTTGGCACTAGAATTATTGATGGCAATGAAGTCCGTACCAATTTCAACCGAAAGAATTAACATGTTTATTCTTTTGGCAGGTCTGGAAACTTGAATTTAAACGTGGAAATTCTACAGTGTGTATGGGTCAATGTAAAACCCGTCCACACTAATGTTACAATTATACGTAGTATTTCACGTCAGCTTTTGGGAGTGAACAGGATTGGTTTCATTTATGATCTTTTTGGGACTGAACAAACTAATAAACAAACCATTGCTTAACTGTTGAGGCTGTTCATTTCCATTACACCAACAAAAGCTAACACCTGAGCCCTTTATATGGGGCTATAATAGGGAGCAATTATACTACGGGCAGGATAGCTCCATGTTTAAGTGTCTACAGATTAGGGCTGAACGATATATATCGCAATCGAATCGCGATAATTGTAGATTGTGATCCAGCGATACAGGAGTGGGCCACATGCCAGAGAGGCCGGGAGCACAGGAACGAAAATATGGTTAAACATGGGAGCCAACGGCGCTGGTATGCTCAGCTCCAGTGTGGTCCGGCCCCACAATTGTGCGTCTCACTGTGTCTCCTCCCACCACGACTGGCTGCCGTATGAATATGGTGCAGGCATGCGGCGGGTGTATGAAGAGAGCTCAGAAGTGGAGCTCTTTTCATACTGGCTAACACTGGACATCATAGATCCTGGTGATGTCTGGCATTATCCCTTTAGAAGCTGCAATCAAAGTTGATTGCGGCATCTAAAATACCAAAAACTATCTCCGGTAGCTCAGTGAAGCTGATCGGGACACCCGTGGCAAAAGCTGTGGGGTCCCGGTCAGCTGAGAGGATGGGTGGAGGTTCCCTACCTGCCTCCGGCTCGTCCGATCAGCGCTCCAATAATGCTGGCAGCCTCAGGTGCCTGTAGAAATGGAGTGCCGATAACACTGATCAATGATGTGTTATGGCATAACATTGATCAGTGTCTGCAATAATTAAAAGTAGTAGTGTAGTCTAGTCCTCAGTCTCTGCCCTACCCTCCACTTACAGTCACCACTCACCAGCTTCTGCCTTGGGTCTTTCGGTCTTGACTCACCAGGATGGGACTGCTGCTCCTCCCAACTTATCTGTCCCCCCCTCACCGCCATTTTATTTGGAAGATCAGTGACCGACCATCTTCTGCAGCCGCTCACTCACATACTCACTGCGTGCTGTGCTGCGGCCCCGGCCGGGTAGGTGATCCTCCCAGGGCCTGTGTCTGCAGTCTGCTCTGCAGCACTGCTATACACATGGGGGGTACGTGCAGAGCAGACTGCAGACAGAGCATTGCACCCTAGTGTCTTCTACAGTCCTTAGGGTGCAATGCTCTGCAGTCTGCACATACCCTCCCATGTGTATAGCAGTGTGTGTGCATTCCTATACAGGTGGGGGGTATGTGCAGAGCATTGAACCTTAGTCTGTACTAGAGACAAGGGTGCAATGCTCTGCACATACCCTCCCATGTGTATACCCATGTGTGTGTACTAGAGATGAGCGAACCTCCGGTAATTCGATTCGTCACAAACTTCTCAGCTCGGCAGTTGCTGACTTTAGCCTGCATAAAGGAGTTCAGCTTTCAGGTGCTCTGGTGGGCTGGAAAGGTGGATACAGTCCTAGGATACGCTTTTTTGGACTTTGGAAATTTTTTGCGCGTACACCATTGACCGTGCGGTTTAATTAATGATATATTTTTATAGTTCGGACATTTACGCACGCGGCAATACCACATATGTTTATTTTTATTTACACTGTTTTATTTTTTTTTATGGGAAAAGGGGGGTGATTCAAACTTTTATTAGGGAAGGGGTTAAATGACCTTTAACCTTTTTTTTTTTTTTTTGCAGTGTTATAGGTCCCATAGGGACCTATAACACTGCACACACTGATCTCTCATCCTGATCACAGGCGTGTATTAACACGCCTGTGATCAGTGTTATCGGCGCTTGACTGCTCCTGCCTGGATCTCAGGCACTGAGCAGTCATTCGCCGATCGGACACCGAGGAGGCAGGTAAGGGCCCTCCCGGTGTCCTGCAAGCTGTTCGGGACGCCGCGATTTCACCGCTGCGGTCCCGAACAGCCCGACTGACTAGCCGGGATACTTTCGCTTTAGAAGCGGCAGTCAGCTTTGACCGCCGCTTCTAAAGGGTTAATACCGCACATCGCCGCGATCGGCGATGTGTGGTATTAGCCGCGGGTCCTGGCCTTTGATGAGCGCCGGGACCGACGCGATGTGATGCACGGTCACGGGAGCCGGCGCAGGACGTAAATATACGTCCTGCATCGTTAAAAGGGTTAAAAACCAAAATTTAGCAAATTTTGGAGGGTTTTGTCTTCACACTGTACACATTACAGTAAAAATTACATGTTTTCTTTATTCTGTGGGTCAATACGATTAAAATGATACTCATCTAAATACTTTTCCATAATTGCACTGCTTAAAAAATATCAAACTTTTTGTACAAAATCAGTATGTTTAAAATCGCCCTATTTTGACCACCTATAACTTTTTCATTTTTCTGTATTTTTCTGTATGAGGGCTCATTTTTGGGCCTTGATCTGTAATTTTTATCGATACCACATTTGCGTATATGGAACTTTTAAAATCACTTTTTATAAATTTTTGGGGGAATAAAATGTGACAAAAAAAGCTATTTTTTACATTTACCGTACGGGATCATTAACATTCTATTTTGATACAAGTATAAAAAGAAAGGTACAGTCTGCCCTGCTCTTATTCCCAGGAATCACAATCCCTCGTATAGACCCTGACTAGCGGGTGTACCATGCCAAAATGCAATTGCATCAACCCGTCCGGTGCTCTGTGATAATGATGAAGACTCAAAGTCCCATGACATAACAGTAGAAAGAACTCACGGCACTCTGTACGGATGCAGTTAAAAAGCCTTTAAAGGGGTACTCCGGTGAAAAACTATTTTTTTTTTCATATCAACTGGCTTCAGAAAGTTAAACAGATTTGTAAATTACTTCTATTTAAAAATCTTAATCCTACCAGTACTTATCAGCTGCTGACGTTGAGTTGTTCTTTTCTGTCTGACCACAATGCTATTTGCTGACACCAATGGGGTGTTTGCAATGGGGATTTGCTCTGAATATGGACAGTTCCTGAGACAGACAGAGGTGTCAGCAGAGAGCACTGTTGTCAGACAGAAAACAACAACTCAACTTCAGCAGCTGTTAAGTACTGGTAGGATTAAGATTTTTTAATAAAAGTAATTTACAAATCTGTTCAACTTTCTGGCACCAGTTGATTTGAAAAAAAAATGTTTTCCACTGGAGCATCCCTTTAATCCCGGTGGAGGCACAAGCGTATGGAGGGGGAGAACGTCCGTTTCGCAGCTCATGCCGCTTCCACATGTCCCTACGTCACTTCTTCCCTTACACATTTAACACATCTTAAGCTTTGCACCTGGTCAGCTAGGGCGTTAACCCTACAATCACCGAGCAGTGATATCTGTTAGCAACAGCAAATTCACATTAGCGTTTACATTTATTCACGCTATCCAGTTGGAACTACTTAATAGCGAGATACATATATAGATAGATAGATAGAGAGAGAAAGGGATAATTTACATTTTTATTTGGGGAGGGGATTTTTCAAATTTTTTTTTTTTTTTTTTTACAATTTCTATGTCCCCATAGGGGACTATCTATAGCAATCATTTGATTGCATAGGCACAGCACTGGTCAGTGTTATCAGCTATCTTCTGCTCTGGTCTCCGGCCAGAGGCAAATGAGGGGACCTCCGGCTGCATTTTACATGATCAGATCCCCGCGGCATTTCCGCAGATGCCGTGATCTGTATTGATCATGGCATCTGTGTTGTTAATGGCGGACATCAGCGCGATCGCTGATGTCCACCATTACCGGTGGGTCCCCAGCTGCTGATAGCAGCCAGGACCTGCAGTGCATGACGTGAGCACCGCTCCAATGCTCACGGTCATATACAGGACGTAAATGTACGTCCTGGTGAGCAAAAGTACCTCCCCGCACCAGGACATACATTTACGTTCATGGTCGTTAGGGGTTTAAACAGAATAAAAGATAATCTGTCATTTTTACTGAGAAGTGCACTGTGTAGAATCAAACACTCCCCCCCCCCCCCTTATGCTCCTTCCCAGGCAGCTGCGCTGCACCATACAGAGATGGAACAATGCCGGAGAGTGTGCAGACTAGGCCAGGGACATGTGGAGGAGGAATTAAGTTAATTTCTCCCCGTTTCATATCCAATTCCCTCCATTTTATGTCCAATTTATGAAATAAGGGATATGAACTGCAGGGGGATTTTGCCTTTTTTTTTTATTATATCGCAATCGCATATCGAAATCGCAATATTTACCTCCATAATCGCAATTGCACAATTTCCCCAAATCGTGCATCCCTATTATAGATGAGAGATATACAGGTCAGTTTTTGTAAGTATGTATTACACAAGGTCTGTTTTCCTAGGTTTCCTCTTGAGCATCGGACAGCAGCATACGACTAATATTTGGCCCATAGTAATATTGGCTAAAAATAATCAAAAATTATGCTGATGGTGCAATTGTGATGGGTGCGACAGGTCTCACTCTGTAGGCAAGACACATGCAAGTCCTCCCTAAGGTGGCTATATGGAAGATCACCATGGCAACTATGTATATTACATCACTCCAACAAGACTGACCTGCTGCTTTAAAAGGATAAAAGGCACAAAAGCTTTACAGAAAAGCTACCCCTGCAATCCAGCATTTAACACACTGAAGAGTAACAAAACCTTAATCCATAATTTCTGAGGTTGGTTCTTGAATATGTAGTCTGTCATTTACTAATGGTAAACTACAGGTTATAGCGGCTGCTGGTGAGTGACAATGTGGCTAGGCACTCCCCCTGCTCTACAGAGGGGAAGGCTGCCATCATGCCCTATTGGTGAAGAGTGCATAGCAAGTCATTTTTACTTTAATGCTGAATGGCTGAAAGGTAAAGCAATGGCTACTAGAAACCTCAATTGCATATAGTAAATAGCTTCTTTAAAGGGGTTGCACAGAACTATTGTTTTCTTCCTGAAAAAGCGCCACTCATGCGAATGGGTTGGATATGGTATTACAGCACTTCTGTAGCCAAGTGAATGTAATAAACAAATCCTTCACCCTCAGCAGTCAAAAATGCTATCCTCTCAGCAAGCTATTCACATGCATGAGTATGGTAGGGTGACACATCCACAGTGTATTTCACAATGCGGATGTGGCGACGGCAGTCACAATAGCGAGCTCCCTGCTGTGGCCAGGTAGCTCTGTGTCTTTTTGTAACAGAATTTCAAAACCACCTCCTGCCACAACCCTGCCGGACCTATTCATTTTCTTTTTCAGACCATATCCGGCTTTTGACCCAGACTGAAAATCGCGGCGTTCTGTGGGCATTAAGGCATTAAGTTCCCCTGCAGAAAAACTCATCCTATACTGCCCGGTTTCCCCAGTTTTCAAGTGTTCTGGGGGTAGGGGGGTTGTCAAAGCACTGTGATCAGTTTACTGTCATGAGATTGTTCTGACAAGTAGGGGATTGTTTAAAGCAGACAACCAAGGGGTTTGAAGACTGCTGACTAGGCCATTACTGCCAGGATGAGTCACCCTGGCAGTACTATTATTAAAAAAAAAAATTAAATAATATTTTTAACAAAAAACAACCACACACACACACACACACACACACACACACACACACGGAGACCACATTGCCTATACAAAAAAAAAAAAATTAGAACACCTCCTATGGTTCCTGGTCAGTTCTGCGCAGTCTAGGAATAGAACTAATTCCCTCCGGTGCAATGTCATGAGACAAACCAGGCACATATGGGCACAGAGGTCTAGCTGCTCCAACCACAAACAGATTCGATTCAGTCTTTACAAGATGTCTTCTGATGTGATAATCTGCACTACTGCTGCTTGTAGGTCTACAAGGTACCACAGGTTTGTTATAAAGTAGTGTATGGGTCGCATATAATATATACGATAAGGTTCTATATCATTACTACAAGAGGTCCCCTTTCAAATGGATCCCACTTTCTTATGGGGACCCCAGGGTTCCAGTATTCTTTACATATAAAAGCTATACAGACTAGTCTTTGAAAACACCTGAACCGCAGCAGAGTAAAGACAAAGCCAACAGAACTTTACTATTGACCTGTTCCGTCAATGTAGTTAAGGGGCTGCATTAAGATGGACTCAATATGGTGGACACCACACAAAATATTTAAGGCTGAGATATTGCAGTTATTAGAGATCCAATCTCATTTCTGTCTCCAAATATTTGTGGTATTAAGGCCCCTTGAAATCTTTTCCAGGAGAAGCTTCTAGAAGCCTTTCCGTCCAGACTCTATACCCATCTTATTAAATATACAGAATCCCCAGGTAAACAAATCCGGAGGAAATAAATCATGGGCTGTACTTTTAACGTCTTCAATGCATACTCATTCTTTGCTTCAGCCCGGTCTCGACAAATCCCAGGAGCTACCGACGGCCACCACCAGGGGCAACATTTATCTTGGCACAAGTGGCTTAGTGCTGGAGAAGAGGCACTGCCTGCCGCCGCCATCCATGTGGGTGCTTGGGGCGCTGTCATTGGTGTATGGAGGGGGACTGTATACCCGGCCGAGCATTCTGCCCTGCTGCCTGCCACATGTAAACTCTTACCCAACAGGGCCCAGGGCAGTGTCTCACATCCTGTCTCCCTCCCTTCTGCTGCACCTTCTGTCACCCACCCTCCAAATTATTATTATTTTTTTAAAATAAATATAACCCCCCCCCCCCCCCATAAAGGTTCAAATCACTCCCTTTTCCCATTTTGCAACCAAACGTATTCGTCCAACATATTAAATTAGCCCATTCCTGATCCGCACAATTAATGGAGTCAATGGAAAAAAATTCTAAAACACCAAAACGGATTCTTGATCACATCCCAAATAAAATCTGAATTGGTCTATAAAAAAATTAAATAAATCCTGGCTCCTAACTTTTTGCCGGCACCTAGGTTTAAATCTGAATTGTCAAGCCCTTAAAGAGGTACTCCACCCTTAGACATCTTATCCCCTATCCAAAAGGATAGGGGATAAGATGTCTGATCGCGGGGGTCCTGCCACTGGTAACCCCCTCGATCTCTCCTGCAGCACCCCCAGTCATCTGCTGAATGAAGCAAACTTTGCTCCGTGCATGATGACGGAGGCACGGAGCAAAGATCGCTTCATGCAGCAGATGACACTGGGTGCTGTAGGAGAGATTGTGGGGGTTCCAAGCGGAGGGACCCCTGCGATCAGACATAGTATCCCCTATCCTTTGGATAGGGATAAGATGTCTATGAGCGGAGTACCCCTTTAACAGTCCTGGGTGGTCCTGTTTAGTGTTGACAATCTATCCCTGCACTTGCAGAATGGATTACATTTTTAATGTAACACGTTCCCCATTTTAACATACCCTTGAAAACTATACTGATCCTTATTTTATTAGTCCTGTTTGAGGGACATTTGTTCTAATTCTAGCACATGTTGACGGTCTTTAAAAGAGATGACAATAAATATAATAGTAGTTACTTTTCAGCAATGTAATTCATGTACTCATTAACAATTAGGTTAAAGTTCCTCAATTCTGACACATTATTCCTGCTACACCTGCAGATACAGTGAATCACGCTGCTGTATCAAGCTGGAGCCTGCAGCTCACACTACTACTATAGTCTTCAACCAGTGACATTCACAGAACAGACGATATTAGAACTAGGCCCCATTAACATGTTCAGGATTTCATTTCAGCTAAGTTTCCAAAAGGGGGAAAAAAAGGTCTTGAAAGTAATGAGCGTCCACATTACTTCTGTGGATTCTGCTCTGAAAGGTCACGGATCCCCCCATAAATATAGGTTAGTCATTTCACAGGTATATTTTCTGTGTAAATATACCCAAACACAATCCGTTCATATGTGGAGTTTGAAGATTTAAACTCCCATTATAGGGAGGGAGGGGGAAATGACCATTTTATTGTGGGAATACTGCCTTCCATTCATGTACTTTACTGTGTATGCCCTTATGCCATGTTTTGTCAAATTTTGAAAACACTAATAAAACTTTGTTTTTGTTTTTTTAAACTCTCATCATTTCAGGAATAACAAATGCAGAATATACTGTATTTGGTGAATATATATCTATACACTGCTCAAAAAATAAAAGGAAACATAAACGACACAATGTAACTCCAAGTCAATCACACTTCTGTGGAATCACACTGTCCACTCAGGAAGCAACACTGATTGACAATTCATTTCACATGCTGTCGTGCAAATGAAACAGGCAACAGTTGGAAATTATAGGCAATTAGCAAGACACCCCCAATAAAGGAGTGGTTTTTCAGGTGGTGACCACAGACCACTTCTCAGTTCCTATGATTCCTGGATGATGCTTTGGTCACTTTTGAATGCTGGTGGTGCTTTCATTCTAGTGGTAGCAGGAGACAGAGTCTACAACCCACACAAGTGGCTCAGGTAGTGCAGCTCATCCAGGATCGCACATCAATGCGAAGTGTGGCAAGAAGGTTTGCTGTGTATGGCAGCGTTGTGTCCAGAGCATGGAGGTGCCACCAGGAGACAGGCCAGTACATCAGGAGATGTGGAGGAGGCCATAGGAGGGCAACAACCCAGCAGCAGGACCGCTACCTCTGCCTTTGTGCATGGAGTAGCACTGCCAGAGCCCTGCAAAATGACTTCCAGCAGGCCAAAAATGTGCATTTGTCCACTCAAACGGTCAGAAACAGACTCCATGGGGGTGGTATGAGGGCCCAACGTCCACAGGTGGGGGTAGTGCTTACAGCCCAACACCGTGCAGGACATTTGGCATTAGCCAGAGAACACTAAGATTGGCAAATTTGCCCTGTGCACTTCACAGATGAAAACAGGTTCACACTGAGCACATGTGACAGATGTGACAGAGTCTGGAGACACCGTGGACAACATTATGCTGCCTGCAACATCCTCCAGCATGACCAGTTTGGCGGTGAGTCAGTAATTGTGTGGGGTGGCATTTCTTAGGGGGGCCGCACAGCCCTCCATGTGCTTGCCAGAGGTAGCCTAACTGCCATTAGGTACCGAAATTAGATCCTTAGATCCTCAGACCCTTTGTGTGACCATATGCTGATGCGGTTGGCCCTGGGTTCCTCCTAATACAAGACAATGCTAGACCTCATGTGGCTGGAGTGTGTCAGCAGTTCTTGCAAGAGGAAGGCATTGATGCTATGGACTGGCCCGCCTGTTTCCTGGACCTGAATCTGATTGAGCACAGCTGGCACATCATGTCTCGCTCCATCCACCAACACCACGTTGCACCACAGACTGTCCAGGAGTTGGCAGATGCTTTAGTCCAGGTCTGGGAGGACATCCCTCAGGAGACCATCCATCACCTCATCAGGAGCATGCCCAGGCATTGTACGGAGGTCATACGGGCACGTGGAGGCCACACACACTACTGAGCCTCATTTTGACTTGTTTTAAAAGGACATTATATCAAAGTTGGATCAGCCTGTGGTGCGGTTTTCCACTTTGATTTTGAGTGTGACTCCATATCCAGACCTCCATGGGTTGAAAAATTTGATTCCCATTGATAATTTTTGTGTGATTTTGTTGTCAGCACATTCAACTATGTAAAGATGAAAGTATTTCATGCAATCAGTTTTCATTCATTCAGAGATCTAGGATGTGTTATCTTAGTGTTTCCATTATTTTTTTGAGAGAGAGATAGATAGAGATATATATATATATATAATTCTTTTTTTTTGCCCCACTTTCGCTGCCAAACTGGCTTGGCCACAATTCACACAATGCAGGTACAGTATACTGTACCTTTATAAAATACATGGGGAGTCTGGTAGCTGCTTTCTCCATGAAAAAAAAGATATGCATGCTCAGCTGAGCCAAGTGTGTATGTATATAGAGGGAAAGGAAAAGATGGTCATCTTGTGTATATAAAAAAAAAAAAAAAAAAGACTAAGGGCTCGTTCACATTGACGTCTGGCCAGACAGAAAAAAGTGCACAAACTGACATTAAAAGGATATAAAGCAGATGAAAATGAACATATGAAAAATGGGCATTACCTCTCGACATACAACTTTTGCTTACTTCAGTTAGTAAATTTGGCCTATGAACTATGGTGTTCATCGGTGTCTGTCATCGCAAGAATAGAAAGATTTCCTTGCCTGTCAGGGTATGTTCACATTTGCGTATTTTTGCTGCAGACCTGTTGCTGAATATTTTGCTACCCATTGACTTCAATGGGTAGTAAAACCTGCTACAGCAAATCTGCAACAAAACTACCCACGTGTGGACATACCCTCAGAGCGTAAAGCCAACAAGACTTTTTAGGAGGCAGGGGCCATTTAATAAATCTGGCACAAAACTACCATCTTCACTTTGACAGACAGTCTTTGTAAATGTGGGTCAGAGTTTGTTGTTGCACTACATCTAACACACTGTCTGAGGATGACTTGTGAGCTTGTATATTCTTAGTTGCGGTTACAGTAAATTTAAATCATGAGTATTCCTATAGAAGATCCTTGTGTTACTTTGTGAGGAAATACATTCACAGCAGCCACTGGTTCTGATGCCTATGTTCTACTGAATGGATAGGGGAGAGTAGTAGAGGATTGGAAAGTCTATATCCCTGAGCCGTGTTTTCCCAACAATTTAGCTATTAACCCCTTGAGGACGGAGCCCAATATAACCCTAAGGACGGGAACATTTTTTGCAAATCAGATTTCTATCACTTTATGCATTAATAACTCTTGGATGCGTTTACTTATAAATTTGATTCCGAGAATTAAAATTTTTCATTTTTACGGACGACTGTTCAAAAAGACATTGTGGGGTGTAAATGCTCACTGTACCCCTATAACATTCCGTGAGGGGTGTAGTTTCCAAAATGGGGTCACATGTCGGGGGGTCCACTGTTCCGGCACCATGGGGGCTTTGTAAACTCACGTGGCCTTCAATTCCAGCCCAATTCTCTCTCCAAAAGCCCAATGTGGCTCCTTCTCTTCTGAGCATTGTAGTTCGCCTGCAGAGCACTTTACATCAACATATGGGGCATTTCCATACCAAGAAAAAATGGGGTTACAAATTTTGGGGAGCTTTTTTCCCCCATTACATGAAAAATTTGGGGTAACACCAGCATTTCAGGAAAAAAAACCACCACTATTTTCATGTCCACCTTTAAAGGGGTACTCCGGTGCTTAAACATCTTATCCCCTATCCAAAGGATAGGGGATAAGATGCCTGATCGCGGGAGTCCCGCAGCTGGGGAACCCCGGGATCATGCACGCGGCACCCCGTTTGTAATCAGACCCGGTGCGTGTTCACTCCGGGTCTGATTATGGTCGACCGCAGGGCGGGCGGCGTGTGACGTCACGCCTCCGCCCCTCAATGCAAGCCTACGGGAGGAGGCGTGATAGCTATCACGCCCCCTTCCTTCGGCTTGCATTGAGGGGCGGAACGTGACGCCTCACGCGGGCGGAGGCGTGACTTCACACGCAGCTGGCCCTGCGGTCGCCAGTAATCAGTCCCGGAGCGAACACGCTCCGGGCACTGATTACAAACGGGGTGCCGCGTGCATGATCCCGGGGGTCCCCAGCTGCGGGACTCCCGCGATCAGGCATCTTATCCCCTATCCTTTGGATAGGGGATACGATGTTTAAGCACTGGAGAACCCCTTTAACAAAAATTTGTCAAAGAACTGTGGGGTGTTAAGGCTCACTATTCATCACTAACTTCTCGGCCCAGCAGTGGCTGACTTTATCCTGCATAAATAAGTTCAGCTTTCAGGTGCTCCGGTGGGCTGGAAAAGGTGGATACAGTCCTAGGAGAATGTCTCTTAGGACTGTATCCACCTTTTTCAGCCCATCGGAGCACCTGAAAGCTGAAATAATTTATGCAGGATAAAGTCAGCAACTGCCGAGCCCGAGAAGTTTGTGACTAATCGAATCACTGTAACTTTGCTCATCTCTACTCACTATACGCCTTGTTACATTCCATGAGGGGTGTAGTTTACAAAAATAGGGTCAAATGTGGGTGTTTTTTTTTCTGCGTTTATGTCAGAACCGCTGTAACCATCTGCCCCCTGTGCAAATCCCCAATTTAGGCTTCAAATGTACATGGCGCTCTCACTCCTGAGCCATGTAGTTCGTCCGCAAGAGCATTTTACTTCCACATTTGGGGTATTTCCGTACTCAGAAGAAATTGCATTTCTCCTTTAACCTCTTGTGAAAATGAAAAGGATGGGGCAACACAAGGCATGTTAGTGTAACTTTTTTTTTTTACAGGCTGGTGTAGCCCCCAACTATACCTTTTCATAAGTGGTAAAAGGAGAAAAATCCCTCCAAAAATTTTTAATGCAATTTCTCCTGAGTAGGAAAATACCCCCATATGTGGCCCGAAACTGTTGCCTTGAAATACGACAGGGCTCTGAAGTGAGAGAGCGCCATGCCTAAATGAGGAATTTGCAATAGGGGGCGGACCCGGATACAAGGATGGGGCTTGTCTCCACCAAAACCATACAGCAGTGTTTCCCAAACTGGATGCCTCCAGCCGTTGCAGGACTCCCAGCCTGCCAGGACAGTCAATGGCTGTCTGGCAATACTGGGAGTTGTTGTTTTTCAACAGCTGGAGGCTCCGTTTAGGAAACACTGCCGTATGAGACGTTTTTCATTTTTATTGGGGAGGGGGGGGTGGAACGTGTAAGGGTGTGTATATGTAGTGTTTTACTTTTTATTTTGTGTTAGTGTAGTTTAGTGTTTTTTTAGGGTACATTCACACGGGCCGGGGTTCACATTGAGTTTTCTGCTGGGAGTTTGAGCTACGGCAGAAAAATTGCCGCAACTAAAACTTGTAGAAGGAAACCCACTGTAAACCCCGCCCGAGCGGGGGGGCGCCACAAACCTTCAGCTGTTGCAAAATTACAACTCCAAGAATGCACTGACAGACCGTACATGCTGGGAGTTGTAGTTTTGCAACAGCTGCAGGCACATTGGTGGGGAACCACCGATTTAGGAAACTGACTCTAGCTCAGTGATTCTAACCCGTGTGTCTCCAGCTGTTGCAAAACTACAACTCCCAGCATGTACGGTCTGTCACTGCATTCTGGGTGTTGTAGTTTTGCAACAGCTGGAGGCACACGGGTTGGAATCACCGAATTAAGAAACAGACTCTAGCTCAGTGTTTCCCAACCAGTGTGCCTACAGCTGTTGCAAAACTACAATTCCTAGCATGCCCAGACAGTCAGGGATACTGGGGCGTGTAGTTCTGCAATATCTGGTGTAGTTTTAGTAGTTTTGTAGTTTTGCAACTTTTAGAAGGCCACAGTGAAGATCACTTACCGGCTATGCTCCCCCTGCCGCCCACCCACCCCCCCCCCCCCACACTCTGCCCAGACTTCGATCAGTGGGCACAGCGGGGGAAATTAACTTTAACCCACCCCCAGATTTGTAAATTGCTTCTATTCAAAAATCTTAATCCTTCCAGCACTTAGCTGCTGTATACTACAGAGGAAGTTGTATAGTTCTTTTCTGTCTGACCACAGTGCTCCTCTGCTGACACCTCTGTCCATGTCAGGAACTGTCCAGAGCAGGATAGGTTTTCTATGGGGATTTGCTTGTACTCTGGACAGTTTCTGACAGACAGAGGTGTCAGCAGAGAGCACTGTGGTCAGACAGAAAAGAACAACTCACCTTTCTCTGGTGTATACAGCAGCTAATAGGTACTGGAAGGATTAAGATTTTTTTATAAAAGTAATTTACATATCTGTTTAACTTTCTGGAACTAGTTTATTTGAAAAGAAAAACATAGTTTTCCACCAGAGTACCCCTTTCACATTTATTAGTAACTGCAGGTGTTCATTATATAAAATGTTCATTGCCAATAGCACTAACAGGCTCAGGGATGCGAAAATACAACCGCCCAATGCCAGGGACATGCAGTCCCGGATAGGTGTATTTTTCTGACATATAGCCTTCCTTCGGTAAAGCAGAGCCAGACAGATAACCTGGCAGAGCTCTGGGTGTATGGAACGGGCTCCTGACTCGAGCAGCCTCCATACTCAGCGGGCCTCAAGCTCATTGCTGTAGCTGGGGCCGCCTCTAATAACCCGGCATGCGGCGACCGCCAAAGTCAACTATTAGCCTTTAGATTGCCGTTGTCAAATATGACAGTGGCGTCTAAAGGTACCTTTTAATAATCCCTGGTGGTCTAAAGGGGTGGTGGGGCGATCATCGTAGAGGGAGCATGAAGGCTAATCTCTTAATCCAGAGATCCACATTTGTTTGAGCTCAACCAAATGACCATAGATCAATGGAATTCAACTGGACTGCATTGATATGTATAAGGAATCTAAGACACACATTAACCCCGCATTATCCCCTTTTTGCCATTTTCAAAAAAGAAAAAAAAAATACAACAACAATGTGAACATGATTGCCTAATTGTCTGAACTATTAAAATAACATTATATATTCCGTAGGGTCAATGACAATAACGTTAAATGCGCCTTCATACATTTAAATGTTATAGGGATCAGAAAATGGCAATTTAAAAATAAATAAATAAATCCAAAAAGTTTCATTTTTTTAATTAATAGAACATGATGAAAACCAAACAAATTTGGTATTGCTGTAATCAGGCTGACCTAAAGTATCAACATAACATTCAAGCCTTCATATGGCCCAGATCATCTTGCAGGTTAGGAGTGAGGTCGCAGTGCTGCGATCTCCCTCCTATCCCCCGACATTGGTCAGAACTGATTCTGACCAATGGCAGAGCAGGACAGTGGGTTGCCATGGCAACCCCCCGTTCTGCCCACCTCTGGATGTTGCGGGGAACATGGGGAGAAGATGGAGGTCGGTACCTGCAGGAGAAGATGCCTGGGAACAGCTGATCGTCGCTGCAGACTGCTGGATCCCGGCTCAGGGGGGGGGGGGGGGGGGGGGGGGGGGAGGGGGAATGAAAGTGAAAGTAGTGTGATCTTTACTGTGGCAACCACTAGGAAGGCCAAACTGCAACTCCCAGCAAGCCCAGACAGCCAAAGGCTGTCTGGGCATGCTGGGAGTTGTAGTTTTGCAACATCTGGAGGGTCACAGTTTGGGGACCACCGTTACAGTGGTGCCCAAACTGTAGCCCTCCAGATGTTGCCAAACTACAACTCTCAGCATGCCTAGACTGCCCAGGCATGCTGGGAGTTGTAGTTCTGTAACATCTGTCCCTCCAGATTTTGCAATTTTCATGAAAATTGCTGCTCTACTTTGAAGCCCTTTTTTTCAAAAAGTAAAAATATGTCCAATTTTATGATGCCAACATAAAATAGACATATTGTATTTGTGAATAAAAATAAAATTTATTTGGAATATCAATTTTCCTTACAAGTAGACATCTTCAAAGTTAGAAAAATTTTAAATTTTCAAAATTTTCATGAAATTTGGGGATTTTTCACCAAAAAAAGGATGCAAGTAACGACGAAAATTTACCACCAAAATAATGTAGAATATGTCACGAAAAAACAATCTCAGAATCAGAATATTTGGTTAAAAGCGTTTTAGAGATATTAATTCTTTAAGTGACAGTGGTCAGATGTGCAAAAAATGCTCTGGTCCAACAGTGAAAATTGGCCTGGTCCTTAAGGGGTTAAAAATGGATGTTAAACGTTCGTTACAAAATCCCATTCAAGTCTATGGGATTTTTTGATTATCCGTTATGACCCCTTATGGCTCGTCATGAATAATGGACGATATTTGTGATTGAAGAAAAAACGACACATGCACAAATTTTTCTTCCGTAACAAGAAACGGGTAAATTAACGTCCATTATTTATAACATTGAAGTCTATGGCAAAGGGATGAGCCTTTATGTCATCTGTTTGCACCTGGTTTATAATATCAGTTATTACTTCTGAGCGTGCTCAGAAGAGGCA